>NW_017257632.1:1308956-1346084 GCF_001594055.1 Mycetomoellerius zeteki
ACACACACACACACACACACACACACACACACACACACACACACAGAACAAAAATATTTTATTGTTAAGAAAAGTGATTACTCAATTTACTTTCTTCCTTTTAAATAACAGTTATCTTTAACAAAGAATATTTTATTTGTTGTAATAATCTTAAAATATATACTTAGAAATTTTAGACAATTCATTATTAGGTATTCAAAACAAGAATATATTTCCTTTTAAAAAATATTATAAAATTGATCGAGAAGTGATTTTATAGATACAATAAGTAATAAATAATTAAATTTGTTTTAATTTAATAATCTTGATTGAAGTGTTAAACTTACTTGGATTTTCAGAATATGTTTTGAATAAATTTGATACTTGTGATAAACTTATGATAGATTTATGGATGAACTTTTGAAATACTTAAAACAAGAGTAATTATTACTTGCGTACAATATGTATTTTTCTGTGTGCATACATACATGATGTGTGTAGCATCATATATTGTATTTCACGTTTTATATGAATGAATAGAAATACGCGTTCATCCGTTTAGATTTTACGACCATACTCCCGAGAGATTTCTTCCTCGAAAGAACAAGTCAAAAGACTACTTTCCTGCTTTGCATAGGGCGGATTTCGGAACCAGCGTCGGTAAGACTGGTATTTCGATTGATTTGTCAAAATCAATTTGAAGCTCGGGGGCGTAAAGTAGGTTTTACGGAGCTCCAGAACTGCACCCGATTTGCAGTTTCTCGCTCGGAACACGCGTAAACGCGGATGCACCTTCGGACAAGCATATAACGTTACGTCGCCTTAAGAAATCGTATCTTGCTTCTCGTCGGCGCGTCGAGCGTCGGATACATTGAATCGATAAATTCCAAGTAACGCTCGACTCGCGAAAGGCGAACCGCAATTCAATTACCGTAGCGATTTTGAGCCAAGTTTGAACCTAGTAAATCGGGTACCATGTGTAACAACATTGTTTTACTTCGTTGTAGGTATTCCCTAACGATACTTTGCGACGGATTGATTGACGACCCAAGACGTGCGTTAAAACATCCTGTCTTTATTCATTGATATATACGATATTAATTCACGGTAATATAGTTGATTGCAAAAGGGGAATACACTAAAAAGGATATACGAACCTGGGTACAACGACCTCGGCAAAAGATATGCGGAGCGGTTCGAGAGGGGTTACGAAGAAAAGAATATTTTTACCCTCATTTTCGGGGGTAAGGACATGTAGACAGTGCGTGTGATCACGCGAGTGGAAAAGATGACCCCATCGTTGGCCGCATAAGTCAATTTCGCAACCATCGTCCGGAACCTGTAACAAATCGCTCGTATCGCCCCTACTTCGGTTCGTTTCAACAGCACCAAGAGGACAAGAGCACGGGCGCGTTTATGGCACGGAAAATCAATCGTCCACTTGCCAGGCTGCTCTCCCTTTCCCCTCGTCCCTCTCTTTTCCAGATTCATCCCTCGACGAACGCCCCATCGTCGCTTTGAATCTGCCCTTACAAATATATCGTCCAAACGCCCTGAAACGCCACCCCCCTAGTTATGTACAAAGATGCAATCTATAAACAGAATAAATTATGTACCCCCAATGAGTCTCGTTTCGTTCCGGTGCACAGAAATGAACCATGTCGGCGCAACATACGAATGAATATAAACGTGCGTTCTAGATTCCCGTAAAATGTTGAAATTAAATGCGTTCTCTTTAAATTAAAACAAGATTTGAGATTTAAAAATTTGGTTTCGAAACGCCTAGTTATACGTACTTTCGTATTTAAAAAAAACTGTCGAGCTTGATGACTTAGTAACCTCCAGCTTGTCATTTTTTAATTGAAAAATATATTAATAAAAAATTGATAAATATTTTGCGCGCATTATTCTTAAAATTTGTTTACAAAATCAATAAAGCTTCACTTGCAATTCACTTGTTACAAACCATACACTATTGACACAAAAAAAATCTGTCAACACATCAATTCTATAAAATAAATCATCATCCATCACACGAATTCATAAATCAATATAACTGGTACACGATTTTAAATCTGACAGAATTAATCTTTTAAATACATCAACATGTACCTCGCCAGAATTAAGTTACAGTTCGCTTTCGTCGTCATCGACCGGCTACGCGACTGGTGTTTACCGAAGGTATGAAATTATTCTCGACATCGTTGAGCGCAAATAATACGTACCGAGTGCATCCCGATTCACATGAATATTAATAGCATCACTGAACAGTGAGACACGTAAAACACAGAAAATAACGCGCGCGCCGGAGAATCGAAAGAAGAAATTCGAATCTATTTCGTGTGACAGCTACACAATATTTTATACCTACGCGAGAGGGAAATAAAATGTATCGAAAGATTGCGCGAAATATTATTATCAATACTGCGATATACTCCATTGTATCATTAAAAACTTGGATACATTATACACGTTAATGGACACGTTAATTAGACATTTTAGATGATATTATATTATTAGTTCCGAGAGAATTTTACAGTTGTTTCGTAAGTATACACACACACCCACACACACACACACACATATATACAACAGATTTTATGTGACTGATCGCGACACAACAGGGGATAACATATGCAGAAAGTTCCAGACTTGTCGCCAACTTACGTTTACAATTAATTCAGAGGATTCGTGATATCCGATGTGGTGTAAAAGCGACATGAAGTACGAGCATGTTAGAGCTGAGCGTACTTCGCAAAACAGCACTTACACGCGACGTCATAATTAAGGAGTAAGACTGCCCGTATTTCACCCGCAAGGAACATTTTCTTTACAAGCTTCAAGGTATCGCGCGAGCTTTCTGAATTTTAAATTAGTAATCAGAGATCACGATCCCGACAATCGTTTTTGCAATGGCACAAACGACGCTCGTTACAATGTATAAAATGTTTCACCTGGATACAAAATATTTTCTAGGAATAGCGGAGAAAATGAGCTCGCAGTCAGGCGGCATAAAATGATTCTGCATCGCGTGAATTATTCAAGACAATATTCTCTGTAATGCGACGGAACGCATTTCCCGGGACGCGACGGAATTCAGGATTACTGCGAAGAACCGCAAAGAACCGTAAGTCTCTCATGAATCTCTTCGAGTGAGCACACGTCCTATGCTAACAATAAGTTCCGATTTTTCGACCTATCGGCTATCATTATATGACGCATGCTATTGAATTCTAAATTAACGACATTGTTATATTACAAACAAATCAATTTTCAACATCATATTTTAAAAACTTCTTGTCTATATGATTAATTGTTTAAACATCAAGCTGCACAAAAAGAATAGTTTTGTCGAAGGATTTAATTTAGTTAGATACATTGAAGAAAAGTGTAGTAGTAGCTCCTAAATGTTGAGTGAAATAATTTCAGTTAAATGTTTGGTTAATATAACAAAAAATAATTTCACTTTTCTACATAATTACGCTGAGAAAAGACATTTTGTATGATATGTGACATTTTGTATGATATGTATGATATATACGAAAACTTTCTTACTTTTTAATTAAAAAATTTTGTTGTTCTAATAAAAATTTGATTAGAATAAAATTTTTAAATTAAAAAGAAAGTTTTGTAACTCACATATCATACAAAACATTTCTCTCAGTGTAGTACCTAAAAATATTACCAACCGGTTGATTATATTATTATATTTGGTAATACTTACTAAATAATTAGAAAAATAAAATTATTTTCAGTTTTATATTAACCAAATATTACATTGAAATTATTCCACTCAACATGATAGCTATTACTAGACTCTTCTTTCAGTGTATAAATCTGAAAATAATTTTATTGGACATAACAATAATTATGAAGAACGCTCAAAATCGTTACTAGAATGTCAAAATTTTTTGAAACATTACTCATCATGCTTGAACGTCCAACATAATTATTTTGATAGTCCAAAAATTATTTTCAAATTTGTATCTAGCTAAATTTTGAGATTACTCCGATAAAACCAATCATCCCTATGTACATCCAAATAATATTTTTATCGGATCTTATGACCGTGCACTTACGATAAGCATCGTTGTGTGTGCAAACAGAAACAAATCCTTCGTCGATTCTTTTCAACGTGCAACATCGAAGAGTTGCACCTTTCGTTGTGCATTTTTATCCCGCGGTTTTAGAGTCAAGTGTAAAAGTCAGCGGACGAGATTCTTCGAGCAGAGAAAGATTCTCTCGTGGAGAAATATGCTCTCGCACGTGGCAAATATCAAACTTATCTGGAGATGTTTGAACACAGCCCGCGGGAAGTTTGTGCGCGGATTCGCAAATCTGGTGAAATTCAAATACTACGTTTTGATTACCCATAAAGTTCTTCGCCCGCGTCATCGCCCGCGTACCTCCGCGCTTGCGAGCATAAAATTCGTCGCGGTTCCGGCTACGAAATCGCTTTCGGCGAATGCAGTCAAGGATGATGCTACCAATGTGGACAGAATCGAAAATTTGTACAAATCTCTATTTTATTACGTCACCGCGTCGTCTGTGATTAGGTGTAACAAACATGTAATTTTCTACAGTATTTCAATTCGAAAATCTCTGCGCTATTTTCCGTAAATGTGGGAGATTAATTACGCAAATCGAGAACCGTCTGTAAAGTATTATCTCGCTCTCGCAGAGTCCGTTATCACGAGATGAGAAATGCTAATAAATGCCACTCTCAGCGCCCAAATGGTGCTGGCAGTGGCTGTTCACACAAAGTAAACTACGTTTCAAGGAAAGTTTAGTCAGGATCAGCGGATGGCACGACGTCGAGCGGCCCAATCCGAATTTTCCTTTCGTTTCGTAATTTATGCTTCGAATAAGGCACCCTACGTCGCTTTATGGCAAAAGAGATGACAGGAAGCGGTATTTTTAAAGCACAACTCGGTTTAGTAATTCTCTCGGTTTACGTAAATCCTCTCGCACATTTTCTGCCAAAGCCTATATTAAAACTTTATGCCAGAGTGAAGAAGAACAAGTTACTCATTACCTACGATAAAGAAAGCCTCGGTTATAACATGCGCACGTCATCATCAAACAAGAATATTTCGAAACTTTTCCGCACGCCACATTGTGAATGCTCGATTTCGTGCGCCATTCCACAAGCGTTTAATTAAAAAGAGATTCGCTGCGGCGGCGGGTCGTCGAACACGAGAGAGAACACGTGGCTTTGGGGTTCCCGATACTCCCGCGGGATTACGGTCATACGCGACGCGACTTGGCAAGCGTGTCTGTCAAAACGCTTTTTTCCACTTTTGTCCCCACGGCCTGGCCACGGATTGCAATTGCCGCGCGACAGCAATACTTCCATACATTCCGCCACTTCATACTCGTCATCTGCTCCCGCACTTTCATTGTATTGTCCGCGTTTCGATTATATCCGTAGGCGGAAAGGTATCGAAAAAGTCTGTCGCGCTAGCTGCTATTTCGGAACACCGAAATTACATCTTTGAAAAAACTTACAACTAAGGGGGAATGTCTCTATTGTTAAATTCTGATTTTAATAAAATTTTATATACATGTAAACTGAGAGAAATGTTTGGTATGAATAACCATTATTTTGTTGATATGTGAGTTATAAAAACTTCCTTATTTTTTAATTTAAAAATTGTGTTATTCTAAACCAATTTTTTAATTAAAAAAATAAAGTTCTTGTAATTCGTATATCAACAAAATAATGGTTATTCATATCAAACAATTCTCTCTATGTAGGTTACATAGATTAATTTAAAAAATATCAGTTGCGGTCAATAAATAAATTTTAAGGGATAATATCACTTCTTTTATATAAAGCAATTTTCAACCTTTTTTTCGTTATATCTTAAAAAACTTATTCAAAACTTACATCAAAAAATATTTTGTACAAAAGTTTTATAATAAAATTACCTCTATTTATTTACATCAATAATATTTTTAGAAAGAAATTTTTTTCAAAATTCATGTTTTCAAAATCATATTTTTTTTAAATATTATTTTACGTAAATAAATAAAGATGGTTTTACTTTCATAATAATATTTTTTTATATCTTGAATAGTTTTTGAAATATAAGAAAAATGAAAACTGCTTTACGTATAACAGATAATTTTACTTGAAAACGGTTCATTGGCCACAACTGATCCCTATAATTTATCTATTTACATAATCTATATATATATATATATAAAGTTTCATTAAAATCAAAATTGAACACTTCAAAGGTTCCCTTATTAATATATTTGGAGAGAATTTGCATTATTAATTAAATGTAATATCTAAATAAGATAATAGATAATATTGAAATAGATTAATTCGTGATGGAATTTTGCATCAGATAAAACTCTTATTAACAAAATATTTTGTGCTGGAAGTTTTTTTGAAAAACATCAGTAAAATTAAGAAGCTTTATACAGTAAAAATTGATATTAGTAAAATATTCCTGTGAAAAATGTCGAAATAGTCTCGGGTTATGTTAATATTAATATTTTAACACGTGGTTAATATCACAATGCAAAGAAACGTGATAGGTGTAAAGATATGTTGGCATACCGACATGGAGCAAAGAATTCGGTTTGCCGCAAGTCACGTCACATCGCGTGCACTTCTTAATAGATCCATTGTGTGCCCCCGCAGGATCATATCCCATAGAACTTTACTGCGAGCTACGTCTCACTGATATTTCGCGTTATCCTACATTCGCTAATGAAATTAAAGCAAATAAAACAAAAATATGAACTCTTACAATTATAAATTAATACTCAAGAGAAAACAACATTTAACAAAGAATGTTGAATCAATAATACATAAACAAAAATGTTTACGTTTATTTTATACATTTTTTTTATTAATTCGAACAAAAATTTGTATTCTTCTCTGTTATTGTTTTGCGCAACTAAATATTTTCCTTTTCCACAAGAAGACGTGGGAAATATTGTAATGAAAAATAAAAATTGCAACTGCGAAACTGTAACTTTTCAGGTAAATTATCTGTATGTTTTTCTTTTCAAAGGTTTTACGTGTTTATCAGTTACAGAATAATATTAAATAAAATACAATGCAAGCAAAATATTAGATAAACTTTATGAAAATTAAAAAACAATATTTTTTTAAGGTATGCCAAACATAATATTGGATAAAAATAATGTATAAAATGGTACTGAAAATAATTTTATAATTGAAAATATTCAAAAATACGTTCATAATAGCTTTCATTGATGTCACCGATATTTTATCAAAACATTTTCGAATTTATATCTATTACAAATGTTATCGTTTATGCATTCTTGATATCAAAACAGTTGCGGCATTATTAAAGTAGAGAAGAAGAATCTATTATTAAATATATTTCTCATCCACATTTATACCTAAATAACTAATAAACCAATACCGAAGGAATTATCGAAATTCTGTAACAAACAAGTAGTATGTGTGTCGTGCGATCGATATAAAAGATGGATGGACACAATAAGGCTTTATAATTCATGAAACATATTTAAATTGGATGACAAGCCGTAGGAAAAGCATTGAATTTACGCGATCATTTAATTAATCGTCGTTATGGGAAAATCGCTTCACATAAAAACGCTGAAAATTAATCGATTATGCGCTCTAATCACGATATCGGTTTGAGAGATTGTGCCGACGTGCGAAATTCACGGCGGAGATTTTCTTAATCGGGAATTACTGGATAAGGCGTAACTAATAGTACGTCCGCGACAGCTTGTCGATAACGACGGCCACCAACGCTTAGCGAGGGACTTAGCGTTAATTAGCAATCGGACCATCCTTTCGCGATGGCCTTTTGCGATAAAAATGCGCGGACTTCTCCATTCGCACAAAAACCGTAAGACGAAACGCATCGTATCCCCGATACTGAACTGACCTGAAAACCTCGTTGACCGATATAACGATTTAACGTTACGGTTATCGTTACGATTTCAGCAAACCATACTCGTTATAAGAAATGTCGATTTGTACCGCATTGTGCGCGATGTAATTTATTTGTTCGCCTGTCGTGGAACAGAACACGTAGAATAGACTTCCGGCTGCGACAAAAGATAATTACGAGTTGACTGCACATGCCAATTATGAAGCAGCTCTGACCGCGAAGGTTAGCACAGTTCTGCAAATGATAGGGAAACAGCGGGAAATGCGAAGGAATTACGGCATAATTATAGATTTTAAAGGGGTAGTGTACGGGACCCGCCGCGAGCTTCCGCATCATAAATAATACAAGTACTATCGTTGTTCGGCGTCATAAATGAGCCAAGCTTTTATGTTACACCGCAGATTGAGAATGGCCCTTGCGATAATTACAGGAGTTACAGGCCATTATAACAGAGGAGAAGAGGGGTTGGAAGGTAGCACACCACGATGACGATAATAAATAATACAGTACACAACAGCAAGTGTTGAACATCACCTTTGTACTTCCCACAAAATTAGATACATATTCTCCGCATTTGTACGGTTTACTTCATATTACGTAATTAAAACGACGAGATTAAATAAACGCGGATGTACTTATTCGCGCAACGAATGTCGTGAAAATCACGTCCGAAAGAATCAGGATATTATATGTCGATCGACGAGGATATATTATCAATGTTCTATTGTTTTTCAATGCATGTACCACATTTGAATTCGCGAAGGGATTCGAGGTTGCCGCGAAGTTCATGCCACGCAATCTTCTATATCCGATAAGTATATGCACGCGAAAATACAAACGCGCTATTGGATATTTATGAAAAAGTTTTATTTACCTGTGATGTGATAGCGGTAATCTAATAAAAGCGTAACTCGAACTGTATATCGGAAAGTACAATTCCAGATATTACGTGCAAACACGGCTGTTCGCAGTAATAAACTGTAATGTAATGAACGCAACACAAATTGCAATTACACAAAATGAAGAATCAATATCCTTAAATGAAATTTGTTATTAAAGTTTACGTTTCTCAATTAGATTTATGTCAGCCATTTCGAAGATTAGTAATAAAATTAGAAAAAGAGATGCGGAAACAAAATCAGCTTTTTGCAATTTTATAGATATTTCTTGAAGATTAAATATTGAATTTATATTTCAATCTTCTTAAAAAATTTGCACCACGTTCGCAAAATACCTTACGACCTCGATTTGCATCGCAACTTCGAAACTGAGAGGCAATGGGTTGCACGAATGAGTCATAAAGACACACTGATCCTAATTAAACGATAATCCCGTACATAAAATACACCCCAACCAAGGTAACGACTTATACGTACAATAAATCGCGCGGCACGTTACTTCAAAGAAATTACCTTTAGAATTTCGCAAATTACAGTCGAGATAACGACATTATGACCACACGTAGCTACAGTTACAACAGCACTTTATAAGAGACACAAACACACAGTCAGATTTTAATTATTTTATCACCCAAATATTCACGATGATGAAGATTACCGAGACAGAAATATGCGCGCCGTAAATTTGTCAATTACATAGACGAATTGCAATACACATGATATTTTGTGCAATTTTCACAAAAGAACTCGCGAATCGCAAAGTATATTATACAACTCTTGTTAAAATATCATTTCGTTAACAATTGTACCTTTATAAAAACTGATTAAATTGTAACAATTGTCTCGTTATTTGTACTTTTCGTTTTAACGCATGGAAACGAAGTATTCTTAACGCGCTCTAATTTCTTGAACGTTGATTGACCCAGAATTAGAAAAACCATTGAGACTATCAAATGTACTGTGGCATTCCACTGCTCGAATCGTTTGCGCGGGTAACGTACCGCGATGCGGAACAGACGGTATTTGTCGACGTTCTAGGATAACGGATACGTTCGCGTATTTACGTAGAATCTCCGTGAATTTGTATGCGTGAAGCACCCAGCATTTACAATAACACATCCACATGCCAATAGAAATTCAAGGATTTCAGAGCTATCTCAAGCGTAATTCGATTATATGTTTCAAAAGATGTGGTTATCACGTGTAGAACTCGGAAAGTAACATGGGGGCTTACAATAATCAAATTCCTGAGAAATATTTGATAACGTATATATAGTAACGCGAATCATATTAAACGTTGAAATAAATTGTAGTTGCGATGAAAAGAACTTCCAGTATCTCCGAGTGACTCTGAGTTCAAACAATTTGACCTGAATATAACCATATAATTTCAAGATGAAAATAATTCTTTGAAAAATTAAAAAATTAATGACAAAAGAAATAACGGAAGAATAAAATCATATCAATCGATAAACCACTAGGACATGGAAAAAACAATTTTGCTAAAATATCTAAAAATTTAGACAGATACAGATCTGAAAATATATTTTTGTTGAAACGTCAAAATAATTATGTAGAAAATTCA
This sequence comes from Mycetomoellerius zeteki, assembly GCF_001594055.1. Lineage (NCBI taxonomy): Eukaryota > Metazoa > Arthropoda > Insecta > Hymenoptera > Formicidae > Mycetomoellerius > Mycetomoellerius zeteki. The sequence continues at coordinate 1,319,330 of NW_017257632.1, forward strand.
AGCATGGTGAGCAATACTACAAAAAAATTTTGACATTCTAGCAACCAGCACGAGCATTCTACACAATTATTTTGATGGTCCAACGAAATTGTTTTCAGATTTGTATCTATAATACCTAGTTAAATTTTCAAATACTTTGGTAAAATCATTCTTTCTGTAGGTATATACGATAATTGCGTTGATGACATTAATTTACAAATTTTGAATAATTTTTAATGCAAGAAAAGAAAACAATTTTTTTTAAATGTGTTTTAGGGTGTTGAATTTAAATCTGCCATCAGAAAATCAAACTGAATTTTTTAAGTAATAGCACGTCAATTTTGAGATATAGCATTTCTTTTCGAATAATTTGAATGCGACAAGTGATGATGACAAAGCAAACATTTCCATGAAGATTTGATGATAATTAAAAAACGTTATCAGAGGTATTGGGGTGAAAACATGCTAAGCGACTATATATAACTGCTGGACTCCAACATGAAACCGCGATCCAAATTAAGTCACATAAAAAAAACAAAAATTAAATGCTTAAAACTTTTAATTTGTTTTCCAATTTCAACAAAGTTTCACTATATATTGGAGAAAAATTTTTTCTTATCTCAAAAAACAAACTTGATGGAAATATTTCGACGGCAGATTCGGGTTCAACATTAAAAATTACCCTAAAAATAGTTTTCATATACTCTTACACGAAACTTCATAAGCTAGTATAATAAACCTCATAAACTAGTATAATAAACCAATGTCTAACATGAATAAAATAGAGATATGCTATCGCTTCACGAAATATAGACGTGTAACACGACATGTGGATAAAAAATCGACGCATGGTTCATCCATTTCGATCGCAAGTTATTACGTCACCATGCGTTATCTTACGAAACAACGTCTCTTGAGGGTAATTCGCGATCGTTCACGGCCACTTCAGTTGATCCGCTTCGCGCATCTAATCTTCAGCTTCCGCCATCGTATTATCCGGTTGTCATTTCTTCATTCCTCCAACTCACGGCAATATCTCGTCGGTTTTGCGGGACATTCTCGCCGGGTCTTCTCTCGCAAAGTCACGGTATCGCGCGTCCTACCTATTTCTCTATGTGCGCCAGAAGGATGGCGACGCCTAATCGTCCTCGAGAAATTCAATTTCGACGATGCCGATGGCCGGCCTAACTCCGAAAGACGCATCGGTATCCAGGCCAAAGACCTAACCTACCACAGCCCTCTCTCGCGTACTTCGCCTCGACCGAAACTGCCAGACCACGGCAACGACGATCGATATACTCGCGTTCCGAGAAGCTCTCCTTTCCGCGCGAGTTCAAGAATCTCAAAACTTTCACATCGATTTTTCTCGATCGCGATAACGTGTCAGGCAGTCGTCACGATCCTGATCCAGGGTATACGACACCTTCGTGCGGATTAATTGCGCTGCGTGATAATCGTACTATAGTCGCAACCGGCTATGTCACACTTGGAGCAAAATCGACCTTACAATACGTGGAATACCGAAAAATTATATTCGCACGCAACTTAATCAAGTTATAAATTCTTAACAGGAAACGTGTTCATTATTTCAAAGTTCGAAATAAGTGGAATTCGTGAAAAAAAAGAACAATTTTAAGACATTTTTTACACGCAGAGCGTTGCTACAGATTTTCCAGTTATTAATTCAAGAATTCTTGATCAAAGAACTTATTTGAGAACTTATTTCTATTTTTGTCTCAAAACTTCATTAATCTTTAGTTGATCCAAAAATAATTCCGACGGTTGCGATTCCAGTGTTATAAATTTTAATTTCCTTCGCGACGGAACATTATAAAATCAAATGCTCTACATTCGCAAAGCAAATTATAGTTCCCATAGATGTCTAATAAGACCTCACAATAATAATACTGATAATACCGAGGATAGAAATAATTTCGCTTTGGTAATTCAAGATAGATGCACATCGACGTGCGTTTGACGTCGTGGATTAGATGCCTTACGTAAAGTGCGAACTCGGCCGGCTTATTTACGCGCTAGGGCGCTAACTGCTGAGTATACGAAACGTCTTTTGCATTTTCAATGAAGTTGTCGGGTGCAACGCCTACAGAACACCGACGGCCGAGTGAGAACAACGACAGCGGGACAAATTATTCTAACGCACGCCACGTCCGCACCCTAGACGCGATATAGTCGTGAAAATTGCAGAGACGACGATACACGCAATCAATATAAACGCGCCCGAGTTACACATCTAACGACGACGGTCGAAAATTTAACAGGGCGATATTTTTCTTTTTCGTCATTCTCTCTCTATTCGTGGTTTGCAAACTCTCGTTACCGAAATACAACATTTATTTCACCGCGCGGGATTGTGGCTAATTGCAAAATTAGTTTCGGATTTTCATACTACCGTCAGCCAGTTTGTTCCAACGACCCAAAAGCCCAATTCATGACAAAATAAATTTATTCCGTGGCCGAATCTGCACCACAGTAGGTACATATTCCACTCGTCTAATTTCTGTCACTGACGAATTCCATTAACCGCTTTGAAACATTTAGAATGACCAAATTCTCGGACAAGGATCTTCGGAAAATCGATACCGCTGATTTCCATGGCCAGTGAGGAGTAGTGCACCCTCATCCTGAATCGTGATCGACTTTGGTTTCCGTGCCATCGTGCTCTTAACCAGCCAACGGGACAGCGGTTACGCGACAGTAAATTCTTGCGTGGTCTAAGAATACGTAATTGGCCAATACGTGAAGGGACGGATCGAAAGGGAATTTCAAAGAGAGAGAAGAAAAAGAGAGAGAGGGAGAAGGAGAGAGAGAGAGAGGGGGGGGGGAAGGAAAGAGAAGTATATAGAAATATGGATAGCGGGCTTTTCCGACAAGGCGGTAATGCTGGACCGTAGCAAATGTAGCCGTTAATTGCAATTCCCATTTACACGAAAGTCGGATGTACGGATATGGCGCGTGTATGTAGGAACGTGTTACGCGTTCACGTTCTCACTATGTGAGGATGCAATACACGTTCGTGGTGGCGCACGTGTAACGGGTGTACGTACTTATATAGTAGTACGTACTACTATACGTAGGTACACCACACACCTTAGGTCTAATTCGCAGGGCGCGGTACCACTATCTCTTCCGTGCCACGACCTTTCTTCCGCGCGCATGGTTCATTTATCCCGTTCCCGCTGCCGCTTGCCGAATTGCGCGGGCGTTACATTTGGGGTCGCGGGATATTCCACCCCCGTAAGTGTTCATTAAAGCCGATGATATTCCGCATAAACGCTAACGCGACAAGCATAGAGATTCTCAAGTAAGAGATCGGACACCATTTAGTGGTGGTGTCTCTCATATTTTTCAGGACCTGTTTAATCCCTACAAACAGTACAACCTGATTTTATTGGAACCATATTAAAATTTTTTTATTGAAATTTAGTTCATGCGCACTTTACTAAATAATTTATACTAAACAATTAATTTTTTTCAAAATTTTTATTATTTTTCCAACATATGTATTATTATGTACATCAAATCTCAAATGATGTCGATAGAATCAAATAATTTCAACGCGGATGTCTTCAAATATAATATATATTACAATGTTCGCTTAGTCTGAAAGAGTCACACTTCTAAAAAGCCACACAATGGTTACTCTGGGTTAAAATGACCCGACCCATCTTTAAAATGTTATCAAATCGACAATATTAGTTGCAATGATTTAAAAAAAATACAGTATATAATTTCATCCTTTAAGAAAATGGAACAGTGGCGTTTTTGAAAAATTTAATTTTAACACTAAAAAAATCGTAAACATGTATTAGAATTTAGCGTGAAAGTTACATATACATCGTCTTTCACGCTAAATTTTAATACATGTTTACGATTTTTCTTTTAGTGTTAAAATTAAATTTTTCGCAAAATGCTCGGATTTTTTGCCATTTTGAGCCAGTGTGACCATGAAGGATTAAGATAGAATGAGATATATATATATATATATATTCACGCACGTTAGTCTAGCTTAAACAAGTCCTAAAAACATGACAATCAGAAGTTGTCTAAATGATGTCCAATCTTTTACTTGAGAATCTCTAGACAAACGATGGCGATGGCGGCGACGATGGCGACGGCGACAGTGACGACGACAATAGATTTATATATACGAAGCCGGAAGGATGTTAGGTCCCGATGATGGTAGCTGGCATAGCGTAGCCGGGTGCGGTTTCCGCGTGCATCCCGACGGTTTGACACGTATTAATTAATGGTCCTGTGCTATCTGGGTTATGCGTTGATTCATAATTAATCTACACGACAATTCGCATACGTCGCCCGGTGCACACGCGCGGATGAAAAATGTGCATCGCATCGGTGAGCGCGTCGCGCATAGCGTCATTACGATATTGAACGAAAATCATCGTCAATCCATATCGTCGGTCGCACACTTTCTACCCTGTCGAACACGATGACGTTCTACACACCCCGATCAATCAGTAACGTCGGTGATCACGCCCGACGCTAAGTTAATGCCTCTCGCGTCGCCATTACCAGCATCAAGATACACGATATTTCGTGTACCACATTCTCGCGTCGTAAGAATAGAGCCTCGATGGCTAGCTACACATACTCGTATATCGGCAAGGAGATACAAATTGAAAAATGTAAACCCGACTCCCGGTTGCACGAGCTTGAGAACGCAGCGGCTCCTCGTACGGCGGCGTCTTCTTCCAAGAAGTAACATCGACTTTTACTCTGGTTCTCTTTTATGCGTTCCGCTACCTGGGTAAACCGGAGGAAGCGAAATAGGAACGTTGTAAAATTTTTCGAACGACCTTTGTACCGATTGCGGGATTTAAACGACTACTGCTCTGCCACGAGGACCTACCGATTTTCTTCGAGAGACGCGTTCTCCAAGCCGTATTTTTCATTAACGACACGCAAAACATCAAGAGCTCTCCTTCTCTCGGCATGCTCTCCGATCGATATTAATTCTCGAATATCTCTTCAAAACGATATATGCCGAGAGGTATTTTCGCACTTACACCGAACGTGTTAATGAAAACTAAATACGTGTGTCTATTATCTTCTCTGCTTCTGTATTGCGGAATTAATTCAGAGATAATACGGTCTTATCGTACTCACGTCTCCCCAAAAATCACAAATTTATAAGGCTTGTAAAAAGAAGTTGAATATATACGAAGATATGAGTAAAATTAGTAAATTTAGATATACATATATATATAGGTATTTACTGAAATTTTGTAAAAAAAATTCCCTGAGAATTTCTGTATTTTCTAGGTACTTGTATTTAAAATTCCAGGTAAGATTAGACAATTTTTTTAAATGCAATTTTGAAATAAATTGAAGTGCAAGTAACACAAACAAACTATATATTGTAAATTATATATTGTAAATTAGTAAAAGACAGGAATTTCCTGAAACTATTGTATATCTGTCATTTTTTATAAATTGGAGTAACGGAACCATGCAGGATAATATAGAAAGGATTCACTACAATACAGTATCAGAGAGCTATTCTTTTCTGCTCAATGTTATCTTTTATTGTTACCTTGATTTTTTTATAAAAAATTCGCGAGATATGAAAATATACGCGAATATACGTGAATATGTATGCCATATTTATTGCTAATCGATTACCAAAACTTTACATTATCAAGAAAAAATGATCAAAGAAAACACGTTTTCCTTTAAAAACGAGAAAGAAAGTAAAATTATAAAAGTAAAGATAAAATAAATAAAATTCTAAAAGTTTTCCTGAATACCGATATAAAATTTCATGAAAATCTCTTATTCTTAAGGACAAGAAAAAAATCTGCATAATCAGGGTAATTTTTTCCAGATAGTAAACATTCTGATATATCAATATGAAAATACGATAATAGTATAAAGTTTATGAATGATATCCATGGCAGATTGATGGGACAGATTAATGGTTAAATATGACAATATGTAGATACATTAATGACATAAAGTTTATGAATATTATCCCTGGCAGATTTGATGGAACGGTAGGGTATCGGTGTCACAGTCCGTTATTTCAACAGCTCGAATTAATCCAAAAAGTCGAGACGACTCGCCAGAGAGAGAAAGAGAGAGTAAATGCCGTATAATTCTTTTATTTCCCGCCAACGAGATATTCGCGAATTTTCATTATCATTAAAACCGCACGTACGTTAAGAATTCAGACCATATATTTCCGAGTATTTGCGTTAGCGCGGAAAGTCCATCGCAAACGTTAATTAACGTTTTCACAATTTCCCTGCTATGAGTTTGCACCGGTCAACCCGGAAAGCCTTGCACAATCGAACTTTTGTAACGAGGCTTTCGATTTTCTACTAACGTTGCTTTGTCGGTCCGGTCCAATTTTTTTCCATTTCCATTTGTTTGCAACTTTACGCGTATTATTACCCGCATACACAATTTCAAATATGCACAATGTTGATGCACACCCCTTCACTATGCGGTGAAAACGATCGATATAACATTTATAGCCTATACAGCGACCGGGAGTCAATGGCAGCATTTCTCCGCGAGACTATATTTACGAGCGGCGATCGAAAGGTTGAAGTAATTTTGATGTCACGTCTCTCACGCGCAGCGTTGAATAACCGAGACGCTGTGTTTACCGGAAGTCTCTATAGTTTCTCAGCAACTTCTTGCGCGAAGCCGCTATTTTCCTAGCACGCACTAAAAATAAGTTATTTTTCCCCTCTTCGTATTAGATACTTATTTTTACGGTCATATTTTTAACATCCTTGCTATTATATAAGTTTAATGAAGATCGTATGGAAAGATGTAAGAATCTTTCAGTTTATCGAGCAAGCATCCGACAATGTGCACCGAAATCCTGCACTGGGTACTGATCTAGATAACCGGACGTGTACTCACCATAAAGTCCCCCCGCTGTGGTAGCCTTGAAGACGACCCATAGGAGATAAGCATAGATTATCCGGCCGCCCTTCCACGCATTCATGATGCCCATGGCTTTTATCGGTGTCCCTTTTGGAACCACTTCGACCCCAATCTAACTCAATTGACGTTGATTAGAATCGCTCACGCACTCTCCCGTACTCCTCCTCCTCTCTCTCTCTCTCTCTCCCCCTCGTCCTGCTTACTCGAATCGTTTGCCTCGGTTCAGGTGCCTAAATGCAAGTGTCACCGTACCGACGAATTCGTACGGACTTCCGATAGTCGAGTCCGATCCGAAACGAGTATCCCACGCCGCACATATCTCCCCCGGCTGAATTATCACCACTCTCTCGGTCTCTTTCTGTTACTCGAGGATCAGATCCTCGTCCGTGCGAACGGCGGACCGGTTCGCAGCAGCGCGAATTTTATACTGTACCGTGACAAGGCGCGATACCACGTATACAAGAGGAAGTTTCGTTACACTTACGATCAGACGTGTAACGACAAGCGTCGGGGGGCACGAGACGGCGGGCACGCGATCCAACCACTCGTATATATACGTATATATTACGCGCACTGCTTGAGAGAATGAGAATGAGCAGGCGCGCGCGATATAAACGAAACCCGACGAGGGAGGAGTTACGAACAAGCGCGATATAACAGAGCCGACACTTTTCACATTCACTGGATTTGCGTGCGTCCTGTCACGGGCGCACGAATACGCCTAAGCGCACCGTTGTATGTTCCATTCTTATTCTTATTTTATTAAATTAATTTTAATCGTTTTTGTTTTTTAAGCGTTCGTGAATTTTTATGGATTGGTCTCTCTTCCTCTATATCAGATTCCTTTTTTTCGCCCTTGAACTCACATTCGCAGCATTCCGATTTCACGGAAGTAAAAGCGCTCGTTTCTTTTGATCGATTCGCGAGCTAAACCAAATCGTCGGGGTATATACTGATACGTGAACGGGTAATATCCGCGATATCGTGCGGAATCCATAACCTAATGTAGCGATCGGAGATTGGATGTGCGCCATTGACGATATGCTGTCGCGACCGTTCGTGCGACGCACGATCGCTTCAATTATTATAAATGAATCGCGAGAGCGAAATGCAACCGTGGGCTCTTTTTGGGGTCTCTCAACCACGTCGTTCCGCCTGATGTAATCGCGCGGTAGAATCAGCCCTCGGCGAGGAAGATTCCTCGGTATCATTCAACGGACCGGAACTAACGGCCGAACTTTCGCCGACGTTACGTCCGAAAGCATCACTCATAGGTAGAATCTTGCGCAGTCTTCCACGATGCACTGCGAAAATCGCCGCCAACTAACACTGCCAATTTTCCGGGCAAGCTGGCTCCTGAAATCCCGTCCAACTTAGGAAACCAAACACAAGGAACTTTTCTTTCTCCGCTGGGGACAAATTCCCGAAATTTGCGCGTCAGAGACGATCCAGCGTCCCTTCGAAAACGTTCACGACATCTTGTTGGAGACGTTCCTTCTCTTCTCAATTCGCAGAACTCGCTGAGTCTCGCAAATATCCCCCAACCCCCCTCAAAATCTCATTTCTCGCATTGTTCAAGACTAAAAAGTCGGGCGATTCAAAGTCGCCGTTGACCTCTCCTGAAAATCAACGCAAAAGCCCTTGATTCGACATCGACTTTCTTCTACATGACTGCTCGATATTCCTTTATTTCAAGGCAGTCTTCATGCTGTCTAGCCATTAAAAAAAAACTTTTCGTCGAAGTCGGAGTTTCTTCACGCCAAGTGTTTCTCGCACTTTTGTGTCGATCTATATAGATTCAGCGAAACATTTATGCACCGATCGTCTGCGCACCTGGGTACGTCCGTCGTAATCGCGCCAGAGAGACCACTGACTGATCGCGAGTAAATCGACTCTCTCTCTCTCTCTCCCTCCTTCGCGTTCTTCGGAAACGGACGATGCCACCAGCTCTAGGCGCGTCAACACCCAAAGTTTGATCGCGGGCGAACCTCGATACCTCGATACCGCGCGATCGCGGTGTTTTAACCACACGTGCGAAATCACGATGGACTACAGACGTGTCGCGTGTATCACTGTAAAAGCAAAGCTGAGACTAGTAGCCGGCACGGAAAGTGGCCTCGCGAGTTCGATTATACGGATAAGAAGAGCGCGAGTGCAGGACGCCAGTAGGAAGAAGATGTGAAGGTAAGAGAAAGACGGAGTAAGAGAGAGGAAGGAAGAACGGGGAACGGAACGCACAAGGCGGGAGACTCGGGTACGCATATCCAGGATCTGGTCGTCGAACCGGTTTCCTTCTAGAGATCTCGCAACCGGCCAATTGGAAATACCGCTGACAACGAGTCCGTCGGTCAGCCGTTTTACGATCTCGCCGATCGTTGCGGCTGGAGATCCAGATAAAACATTACTGCCGCGTCGAATCGCGCTAAACCGAGCCGAGCTTAACTGAGCTGGATACGAATCCGACGGGCGTCGATCGTAAGGAACTTGCTACTGCTGCTGGCGGAATCGTTAATGCGTCCCAGCGAGAGCAAGAATTTCCACGATGAATCGAGAACGAGTACACCGCTGTTGACGTCGAGAAACGAGAATGTTACAGATTCCTTTGCCGCTTGAGCTCGTTAGACCAGAACTCCGTGGATTTTAATAGACGACTAGCGAAGGGAATACTTCTTACGAGTTGCTCTTAGCTCTTTTCTAACTTGAAAAGAAACTGCAACGTAATTCGCTTTTTATTCAACCATAGTTTCACGGTGTAATTAAAAAATGAATTAAAAAAAATACTCGAAAGTATATCAAAGCGAAAAAGATCTTATATAAAATGCAACGAATCTCTCAAGTTCTTTATGCTTTCAGAATGCAATAATCGAATTCTGCTCTGGTCCGCCAAAACTGCCACTCATGCCAGCTGCGCGATTTTTCAACATTCGACACGATCCAGAAATCCGCACGATTTCGTGCATTTATTTTTACTTCCACTCCGGCGAGCATATGCAGTACACGCTGGCATGCCGAAATATTACGTTGTGTCCGGCCGCGATTAACGGCTGCTGCATAAGCAGTAATACATGTATTATTGATGCTGCGGTGGCAAGTATCGTCGGCTGATTAATAAACACGGCGCACGGGGAAAATGATTTATTAATTTACAATGCTCACGAGAAGACAGTGAAAAAAAACCAATTACGTCCGCTGAATTTTTCTACGCTTCCGGGATACATTTCCGGTCTGATAAAATTAATTAATCGGTCGTGCGCGCGAATTTTTTTTGCGCCATCAAGAAACAAGGAATAAACCGCGTTGGAGAGGCTCAAGACGTATGCCTTAAGTCATAACCGACCAAGTTTATATACAGAGAGAGACTCGACAATTCCGGTTCTTACCCAGGTACCAGGCAATGAGCGGTGATGCACAATACGCAACAAGAACGATAATCGGACTAACTTTTAAGCGACACTCCGCTCTTTTACTCTAAATGAGATCTAAGCAATTACGCTCCAAGAACTCCTTAATGAAAACGGGAATGGGAGCGCACGGAGAACTATTGAAATACAAACGTCAATTAAGCAATAGGACTATTTAAGTGCATTCGCTCTCGACCTATATCGATCAAGATCAAAAGGGTCGACCCGATTCGACTCGACCATCAATGAACGTACTCTCAGCATAAATTCTCTTCATCTTCGATCGTACGTTTATTCTCAGCCATTGTCTGGTCATCGGGACGTCGAGGTGCGAGAAGGAACGATAAAAGCATTGGAAAATAAAAAATGTAAGAGTGATCCTCGGGACGAGCTATCGTATTCCTTCCGGACGGCAACCAATGTAACTTTTCGCGCTCGAAGGAGACGCTCGACATTGATGTCCCGTAATTGTCACAGTGATAAGAAGCATCTTATCATGGCGTCATGTATCTCTCATATTTTTCCCAAATTTTCTATTCCCCCACATGTCCCCTGTATGTGATACTCCGATCTCTCTCCGGCAGTTCTCGTTGCACTGGGCCCTAAGCCGGCCGTTTGCGCCGTTTCGATCGGAACGCTGACGGAGGGACGGACGAACGCGCGAGATCGGTAGAGGATACGGAGAACACGGAGGACGCCACGACGCTGCGCGTCCCGCAGAATCACGATCCGCACTGGTACGCCATCGAGCGTTAGAGAAACTTCAGCAACCCTCCGACATCCCGGCTCCCCACTCTTTCACTCACCAACCGAGCCATATACACGTGCGGGAGTACACGCCTATGTGTGTGTCAATTCGTACGTGTACTACGTTTCGAGCGTGCGCGTGTGCGTGTGCCCCGTTCGTTCGTGTATGTTTGCGAGTGACGGGAATACTCACACCAACGAAGTTCCAACGCCATTCCAACCACGGTTCTCCAGCGACGGACCTCTCTCGCGCGCGCACAGAGGGTTGGTCGGGGGTGTACGATCGGGTGCGCGAGCGCACCAGGGGCTAGCTCCCTTCCTACTATCACCCAACCCACCACCGCCACACCACTACCGGCACATCGACACGCTTTCCGTCTTTCTCTCAAGCTCGACCGAAGTGCGCGCGACCATCCCTCTTGTGCGCGGTGTTTTCTCCCCGAGAGATCCTCTTCTCTATTCCCTCTTTTCCCTCCTTTTTGTTCTTCGGGGAGAAGGACCTGTGTGTGCCACATGACAATTTCGGATGAAAACATCGTCGAGTGGCTACTAAACCTGTTCGACGGTGAGGGGGAGAGGATTCGGCAAGTAGCGAAGACCCGCTATCGTCGGTAACAAGCACGCAAACATCCCTAGGTTGAAAAGGCGACTCTAAATGACGTAACTTTCCGGATATTTGAAATCGGGAGAAGAGCTGTCTGTTCGATTTAGCCGGCGCGAAGTCAGTGAGCGACGACATGGCCCACCGGTGGTCGCTGGTATTCCACAGCTGATTATCTACCGATGAGAATAAACGGGGGCGACAGTGATAAATTGGTAATGACGCGTCGACTCTTGAAGCGCGCGGTGTACACGAGCCATGTATCCCGTGAGGTCGGGAATTACGCGGGCAAGACTTTACATCCGAGCGGAATAACAAGCGCAATAACGATAATAATAAATCAAATTTATCGCGCGACAAAGGCGAAGAATTTGTTAACTGGAGAGACAAAAAGCAAGAGAGAAAGAGAAAGAGTGAGAGAGAGAGAGAGAGAGAGAACGAGAGACAGCGAAGCAAGAGAGAGGGGAGGAAGAAACGTAGGGGAATAAATCGTTCTCTCGCGGAACATAGCAGCGGGCCTGGCTAACCGGTTACGATACGGGAAGCGCAGGATGTGCGCCGTGGTCGCGCATGCTGCTGGCACGGCGAATAAAACGAGAATAATTCGAGCGCTATTGGATAACGTATCGCGACGCCGAGCTGGAGAACGAAGAGCGCGAGTATAGCTACGTAGCGCGAGCCATAGCTGGAAATTGGAACTCCGGTCCGCGTCCACGAGAGTCGGAGCGAGGTCACGCTAGGGCCACCTAATCCAATGTTTTACAGGTTTACTGATTGCGGTGGAGTGCTGTACGACGCGGTCCTCGAGAGAGAGAGACGGTTGGACCACCGACCCTTTTCCGACCTCCCTTCGGTCCCATCCCGTTTCATTCACCCTGCACCTCGCGCGGTATCCTACTTGCACGGCCCCCTCTCATCCTCATCTTCATCGCTCTGTCTCGCGTGGACGCTGCCCTGATTCTTTCGACAAATAAACGCATCATTGGGCAGCCGTAGATTTACCAATCAAACTGTAGCCTGCGCTTCCATACAGGAAACCCACCGGCTGCGGAAACCGTGCGGAAGCCCACACACGATTCGGAATAGAAATGAAAACAGACCTTTAAATCTGCCCGTATCTCGCTCGACATTTTCTACGTCTCGCTGTGATTCCCAATCCACCCGGACCTTTTTGGTCCGTCAACGTTCCATTAGTGACTCTACGATACGCTCGGTACGACTTCTCTTTTTCAATGAACTCATTAACATAAAGGCACACACGCCTAATGCGTCACTAATTCAAATGCAAATTTACATTACTCAAGAAGCGAAATTGAAGTCAAAGGATTCTTTACTGAGTTTTTACAGAAATTGAGATAAGAACAGTCGATAATAATGAAATAGCCAGCAGAATGGAATCCGATATTATCGATATTATCGAAATTTATAATTAAATATCACGTAGTAGATATTTTTTTATTGTATAGTAAAACATTCTTTGCATTAGACGTGATACTGTAAAGATACGTCTTTCTATTAATTACTTCTTCATTCTTAAACGTATCACGTTGTCGCGCCTTCGGTTGATTCGGTCCAACTTTCAACACAAGAAGGATAATTATTTTAGTCGTTCTTTCTCTCTCCCTTTTTTTATGTTTTTCTCTCGCATTGAACAATATTCTCTTCCATCAAACGTCCCACTGCGTTCACAGAACATCTCGCATCAAAGATTATTAACGAACGCCATCGATGAAAGAGACGCGCTTCGTTAAACCCATCGTGTTCATTAATCCGATCGCGAGAGAGGTACGTGCGAGAGTTTATAATAAAACTCTCCTACCCCGACAGGAGAGCGGGGACTTCCATACAGGATAAGTGGCGGAATCTCGTTTCTATAAATTGAAAGTATCGAAAAAAGTGGAACAACGCAGGAACGCAAAAAGGAGAGAACGATAATGGCCGCTTCTTGCATCGCGCTGAACGCTGCGTTAAGTTCGCGGGTAGACGGGTGGCGGATAGATGGGATGGATAGATGGATGGATGAATGGATGGCCTGGATGGACGAATGTCCTTGCGCTATCGATTACAAGGATGGCTTGCGCGACAGACAAGGAAAGAGCGGTAAAGTGATGCAGACAAATGGTAATGTCATTACTTTTATCTCGGTAGTGGCGAAATACAGGTCGAGAAGCACGAGTACTTTGTCTAGAATGAAAGGGAGAAAACTATAACGCGTAGACATAAAGATGAAAATATGTAAAATTAATACAATTACCTATATGATGTAATTGACCTTAAGCTAGATTTTTTTACATTTAGTTACGGTATCAGATTATAATCAAATTTCTATAAATCCTATTGCAATTCTGAATAATCGTTTTTAATAGCAAACATATATTTAGGAGAGGATCTTATATTTTCTTGAAGAAATCGTTCCGAAAGAAGTTTGATTTATAAATACATACAGAGTATTTGTTTATTTCAAGTAATTACTAGGATCGTTTTTTGCAACGAGGTACATACGTATTAATGCTATGTTCATTTTAAAGGAGAAGAACTAGAGTTGTATATCATTTTGATGTCTCGCGGTTTCTCCTGATACGCAAAAATGATAGATCCCAGTGCGGCGGTTTACCCAAAGGGCAAAGAATAATATGCGGTTGGAATATATTACGAGCCGCGAAAAAAAGCTTATAAAGCAAATCCTAAAAGACTTCATTGAATAATCTGAGAGAAGTCTCGAATAAACTTATGTAGTTATTTTTATAAATTTATAGAACATTTACCACATAGCCACTATTATACCGATACATGCATGGGTAATAAATCTCCATTTTATTATTGTTAGATTACATAATTTTTCTCTAAAGCTTACAGAGCTTACTTTAGATCATTTACATTTCACATCTAAATTTAAGACAGAATTCTACTCCGTTTTATGTGCTACATATTTTAATGTACATATTCGTACATGTATTCTGATATTTTAAATATACATACGTATATGTCCGTTATGATTCTTGGAACGTTTTTACGAGATATAAAATTACATAAATATCTTATTATAAATAATAAGTTATCAAAAATAAACTTTAACTTTGATATCATGATTTCCCTGTTATAAATGCTCCTGTTATTCATCTTTTCTTTTCACATTTAATTATTTTTATACATATACATACACAGTTGAAAAAAATGTATTGAATTTAACATAAATCGCATGTGCCAAACGGCCCACTCAAATTTTTAGGTTAATTTAACACAAAATGAATATGTTGGAAGATTACAAAAATATTATGTAAAAGAATACATATCGAAAAGGTAATATCGACACAGTTTGTAAATAAACCGTGGAAGCATATTTTTTTAAACATTAACATTTATGATATATTAAATTAACACGTACTTTATTCATTTGTCTTAGAATTTATGTTTTAAAACACATAATTTTTATGTTACTTGTTCACTTACTGTTCATAAATTGTGTCATTTTGACACTAAGAAACATTGAATATCAATTTCATAAAAAATCTTTAGATAACACAATCACATTATGTTAAATTAACACTCGAATATGTTAAAAAATTCAACACAAACTGTTAACACAAACGTGAGTGGATCGTTTCCAACACAAATACACAAATTTTTTTACTGTGTATATTTTCAACTATTCAACTTGTCTCTCCCTGTATTAGTTTTCTTAATCTGGCGAGTTTTCTACCTGGTGAGGTAATTGTACAATTTATAAATAATTGATTACACAAATTATCACGAACAGAATCGAGGCACTTCCATTAATAATTGATACCGAGTATACGATTTGTATCACCTAATTGGATATGTTAATCGTATTTAGCCAACTACATGAATATTGAAAAGATTACATTCGGTTAATGACACGTTTACATCGTTATTTATTTACGCGTTGTATTAAAAAGCCCGACGTTAATAATATGTCCGGAAGAGCAACGGTTTATTAATGCCTGCATAATAGGGGAGGGGATGGCCATGTACATTCGCGCACACATTGGGTGTCTATAAATTATTTATAAAATTAACCGCATCGGTCCGTATAGCGATCTCCTAAAATCTCCTTGACGTGAGCGTTTCGGAGGATGTTAGAATCCCCAGATCTGCTCCCGACCGGAAGCACGTCCTAAGACGATCGTCGCCCGTGTACTGGGTCCGGATTATATAAGTTCCCCTCACAAACGCGAAACCAATTCATTCCCTTTTGTTATGGCACGTTGTCTAACAGCAAAACAGTTTTTTATCATAATGGTATAATGAATTATTTCTTATGCATAATATTCATGAAGGAATAAAAAATAAAATTTTAAATAATATCTTCAAAAAACAATAAAAGTTATTGCATGAAGATGCTAAACTCAATCAAATGATTATGCTTTTCTTTATTATAATTTTTATATTCAAATCTCAAACATGAATGTGTGCATTGATTGTGAGAGAAAAATGTTTGGTATTTGAAACTATAATATAATTACATATTACTGTAATTATGGTTATTACTGTTATATAATAATATAAGTAATAGTAACCATATGTATATTTCTAACAACAAATGTATATAGTTGGCAATCTAAAATGGCTATAATTATAGTTATTATAATGATAAAAATGATTTAAATTACCATAAAAATTATTCAAATTATTAAAATAATTTTATAGTCATTTGAATCATTTTTATAGTTTTAACAAATTTTAACAAATAGGAAAATAGGAAATGTCCATAACGGTCGAAGCTGGATCTTTTAATACTATATATATATATATATATATACATATATACCATATTTGTAGTCATTTCAACTGCGCGCCGAAATTTGATTGGACTTAAAAACGTAACTAAACTACTGAAATAAATATCACAATTAAATTTTGATGCTCAATAAGCATCTATTAAACAGATCTTAATATTCTAGAAACTGTAAATAAATTTATTGCGAAAAATATTACCTCGGCCGGGAATTGAACCCGAATCTCTAGCATTCCATGCGTAATTTCAACCATTTTTATGGTTATAACAACTACAATTATAGTTAGAATATCAAATATTTTTCTCTTAGTGTGTCTATGTAAAAATATGTATAAAGGAGAGATTGCTTCAATTTAACCATTTTAAATTTTGAAAGATGGAAAAGATGAATTTCTATAGTTTTCCAAAAACTGTAATAGTTTTCATGAACAGAAATATTTTTTAAATGTATCGAATACTATAAAAATTTATACTTACATACAAGAAATTAAATTTGTTTACTCATTAACGGGATTATGGTTCATCCCTTATTGTTAACGAGGAAGTTATAGTGCATTTGTGCGTTGATTGGCAGTGCAATGAATCCGTTTATTGATTCATTCAGCTTGCACTCCCAATATTAATATCGATATTTAATTGCGTCAATTATTTCACGCGGTATTCAGCTTGCGCAAAGGCGTACACATTTTTTTTGTTTCTCAAACCTTTCGCAAATTCCGGTTTGTTGATCACGCATTCGTTAATGAGCGGGTAAAACATAAAATGTCGAATCGTTATTGTTACTCGCGCGCCGTTTTTTTCCTGCCGTAGCAACAAGCATATCCTCGAGCAAAACAATTTATTCGCGTACGTAGTGCGAAAAATAAAATGGACAATTCGTGAGTTTGGGCGCCGCGAAACGCGGATACTTGCATCAATATGGCAGCTACAAATAGTTTTTTATCACCGCATTCCGTGTAACAGACACCACGCTAATATACGCAGCTTCAAAATCAACACAAAAAATTTACGCTTCGTAGTTTTATATCATTGGTGAAAGGAGAGATTTAGCTCGTTGTCTCGACACGTTGTTTCAATGCTTTATTGAAATTCATATATTTTTATTTGTTTTCCTATCGACTGTCCCTAATTTAATCTAGCATATACATGAGAAGAACGGTTTTGTTAAAATATCTAAAAAAGAGGGCTAACTTTTTCCGTGACCATACAAAGACTGTTTTATTTCTATATTTTCTTATGTATTTTTCTTCGTGGAAACCGAAAATTATCATATTAACGCTTTACACAAACAAAAATTGGTATATTAAAATAAAGTTAATAAAATCTTTATTCACATCGTTGTGAAATCGTCAGTTAATCTTCAATCATTTAAAAACTAATTTCGTACAGAGAGTTGGATCAACACAACTTTGAATTAGTTTTTAAATTATTGAAACATGACTGATAGTGTAACGATGTGAATAAAGATTTTATTCTTTATTTCAATGTACAAATTTTTCCTTGAATGTAGCATCATTATTATGATAATTTTCAGTTTCCATGAAGAAAAATCCATAAGCAAATGTAGAAATAAAATAATCCTCGAATAGTCGCGAAGAAGTGAAAATTGTATCCTCCTTTAGCTCGATATAGATATGAAAATAATTTTGTTGGATCATCAAAATAATCATGTAGGACGCGCAAATTGGCTGCTAGAATGCCAAAACTTTTTGCAGCATTGCTTATCATGCTTGAGATTTCTGCGTAATTATTTTGATGGTCTACCAAATTATTTTCAGATTTGTATCTGGCTAAAATCGCAATAATCAAGCACTCTGATTTGTGAGAGGCGAGGAAACTCACAATAATCAAGTCAATATTATCTTTATAACTCTTTACTTAAAAATATAAATAGAAAATTCAAATAATGACATAGGAATGCATCGTACTCGTTGAAAATAAGATATTGTAGTATTAACCTGTTTTGAAAAATGACGCCCCGTAGAGGTCAAACGGTTCATTGTAGAGAATCGTGTCTGTGGAAACTTTTTATCAGGACGACAAGATCTACAATATATCAAATTTTTAATCAATTCGACCGAAATTCAATTTCCATAAGGTTTGTGCGAGGTTCTTTGTAAATACTTTAGCAAAACTGTTCTTTTCGTGTATATAATGATTTTTAAACATATACAGGACAATATATTGTATAATTGAGCGCTTGAGAGATTCGCTGCATCAATAACATCGTACTACCATTTTGGAGCAACAAATAGACGGGCAATTACCGATGCACCAATGCATTGAAACCTAACAAGAATCGGTCGGGGCCGATTTGTATTGCCAATTCATTCGCTCGTGGAGCTTCACTCGTACGAATGGACGAATGAACGAATGAACGAGAGATCCGAGAGAAAGGTCGGCCAAGAGGCTCTCCGAAGCTATGTAAACTGCGGAAACGTGCAAATAAGTAACCCACAGCTCTCGCGGAGGTAGCGGCCGGGGGCTTCGCCCTCCGATAAATTGTTCTCAGGTCGGAGGTTAGCGCTATTTCGAAGGATGAATGTGCACTAATATGCGCGCGTGAATAACTCGGCGAAAGTTTTCCGTGCGCCGTGGGAAAAATTTTCTCGTGAACGCTTGCCCCGATCCGGGTAGAGGATAGCGAATGAAGTACTACTGACGAAACGTTACGAGTCTCTCCGGAAAACGGATTTTCGAAACGGAAAGTTACTCCCTATTGAAAATATACCGTTGGTATTGCGCCCTAATTAGATATCACGTCATTCATTATTGTATCATTCTTACTCTATCCTCACACTCTTTTGCGAATTATTATTAATTCTTTCGGTTCTTTTGCATAGAAAAAAATTTTAATTTAATTCTTTTATCTCATAAAAAATATTAAGTACGAAGTAAAAAATATAAAATAACAAAAATAATACTTTTGAGGTTTATGATATCATTATTTAATTTTCTCGACATTAGACCGAGAACTTTTAATTTTCCTGCGTATTCGCGTTTTCTATTTTAAACTGTATAACTTGTATATAACAGAAGTTATATATTTTTTTCATACAGACTTTATGACAAATAGGAATAAATATGTATGGTGTATAAACAATTAACTGAGAACACAATATTAATTTGGATGAAATAAAATAATAAAAAATATTACATCATATATGTGGATGTGAAATAAAAGATGAATTGAAAATAACGTTCAATACATTTCTTTCTAATAATTTTGAAATATAATTTAAATTATTATAAAGTTTCATACACACCATGATAGCATTATACAGTCGAAAGGATTAATACAATACTGTAAACAGTATAATGATCAAATTCACACTTTATTGTTTGCAATAGCAATATAAATTTAGTTTGAACTTTACAGTTAATTGAATCGTTCGTATAAGTTATCGCGGATTTTATAGATGGATATGAGAGTGCATCTCATAAAAATTTGTCAACGTGGATCAGCACAGCAAAAAGATCATGATATTTTCTTCGCTCGTAATAGTTAACGACGTCTGGCGAGGCAACTAAACGTCACGTAATCTAGGGGACAATACGATCGAGTAAAATTTAATTTCACGAAAGAGAATTCTTCCCGCCGACGCGTCGCGCCGTTGTGTGTTACATGACGAAGGTCGGACGGAAGCAGAGAAAGATAAAGATATCTAAGAAGATAAAGAGTGTTCCCATTGAAAGCGATGTTTGAAACGTAGTTAATAAAATCACATGAATATTCAACGCCGCGGGAATCGAAGTCCCACGAGATCAAAACAAAAAGGTCGACGCATATTTGCCGTTACAAGCTCTCTTGCCGTCCCGGAAAATTGAACTTTCAGAATCCGCATGGATCATTTTTTTGCCCGCTGCGCCCATGGGGCGATTCTCAAATTGGACTTTCGCGATGAAATTTTTTTTGCCACGTCGAGAGGCGAGCCATGATCGCTTTCATAAATAGCGCTGTTCAACGGCAGATTTCTCTAAATTGCACTGATCACGGTAATTTAATGTGAGAATAAATCCTAACTCAATAATTGCACTTGTAATTAATTTCTTATAATTATATTCTTAATGAAATCTGTACTTATTTGTTGTTATTCGAAGACAATATCAAGAATTATTATTATGAACAGAATCAGTAGTTGTAAATCTTGCTTGACAATCGATCACTTTTGTCGCGTCTCTCCTCTCTCTCTCTCTCTCTGCCTCATTAATATATTTCCATCTTTCTTTATGTATACATATATTTTTATATATATATTTTAGCGTTAAATTTCAACTAAATTATATTTAAAAATAGCATTTACAATTTTTAGGATGTATTTACATGATTTGCATTAAATATAAATATGATCTATTGAATACCACAATATGTAAGCAAATCATAATAAAACATTACGTATCATTTACTGTATATTTTATATATTATATCACAATTGAATATTTTTTAATAAATTTCAAATGTTTTTTTAATTCAAATTTTTAATTCAAATTGAATGTGTTGTAATCAGTCAAATGTTTCATACAAATTGAATTTTAAAATTTTTCGGAAATTCAAGCTAGGTATAGAATAATTGCATTATTTGCAGTCGATATAATATTAATTCGCAGTCGATTTAAATGGCATTATTTGACATGAGAAGTAATGGATAGTAACAACGACGTGACAAAAATGTCGATTTATAATTAACCGGTGGGATCACAAGCCGAAAGAAACTTCGGTCAGGTGCTCAATGGAATGTTCTACATTCGATATACCACGGTCGATGACGTTCAGTGAGAGATGATATGAGATTCGAAACGAATAATGGGCTTTTTACAAATAAGTTTTACTTGTATTTTTCAATGAATGTGAATGTGAATTTTCCATGTTGTCTACATATATATTTTTAGAAAATGTATTATCAAGACATCACCCACACACACAAATTATTTTTTTGATAAACAAATATATATATATTTATAAAAAGAAAAAATATATATATAAGGTGAAAAAGAGTAGTTGAACCAATTGTTTACCCTATGAGAAAATTATCGACTTAGCGATACAGATCAAATGTGTGGATACATCGTGTGAATTGCTGTTGTCCACGCCTCCGATTTGTATCATTAAATATCGATAATTAGATGATAGTCGATAATTTTCTAGGATAAAAAAACTGGTTCAATTACTCTGATTCACCTTGTATCCTATATATTAATACATTAGGAATTTTATATTGTACAGAGTGTTTGATAAGTAACAATAAAACTGTTGCATAAAGGTAGAACGGACTAAACTGAGTCGAAAAATCCTCTACCATTTTACAATTTTCGCAATAGTTAATAAGATATTAATTACTAAAAATCGCTGAATATATTGGTTTTCAATAATTTTTTACTAAAGTACTATCAACTTTACAGAAAAATAGTAACAAAAATTATTTATGTATGTTCTTCTCATAGAGTTCTGAGAATTTTTTCAGAATTTTTTAATACCACATTTTCTCATGTTGGTAAAAATAATTGCCAATAAAAAAAATGCAATACTAAAAAGTTGATAAAAAATTCTGAAAAAATTCTTAGAGCTCTATGAAAAGAAAATAAACAATTTTTATCTCTTGCTGTTTTTCTGTAAAGTTGATAGTACTTGAGTGAAAAATTATTGAAAACTAATATTCGGTGATTTTTAGTAACTGATATCTCGTTAGCTATTGTGAAAATTGCAAAATGGTCGAAGACTTTTCGACTCAGTTTAATCCGCTCTATCCCTTATGCGAGAGTTTTATTGTTACTTATCAAACACTCTGTATATTAAAAGTATTATTTCATTAATTAAAATTTTTTTTAAATCACTGGCGTAAAACTCATAAATTTTGAGGAAATCTGTATGAAAAATTCTTTTGTTTTGTGATGAAATGTTTATCGGATTTTATGTCATTTTATTTTCACATGGTATAAAATCAAATTGTCAATATGGATGGGTTATAAAAGATTAAGGTAAAATTTGTATTGTGTAAATAAATATAATTAATAATCATTAGCGCGTTCTTGTTAATAAATTGATAGGGACATGACAATTAAATTTTCTGTTGCCTTTTATTAATATTTGTGATACATGTATATATTGAAAGTATTCTAAATATTTTTCTACTAATATATTTACGTATTTGGAGAAAATATAGGGAAATAAAGAATGCAGACTTCCAATTTTATTAAAATAATATTTAAGAAAAGGAGAAAATATGAATTAGTACTTTATCAAATGTTAATTAATAAATATTTATAAGTCTTTTATATTATTCCATATAGGTAATGTAAAACATTAAGCTCAATTTTATAGTGAGTCCTATGTTTGTATAAATGTATCCACAATAAATCAATAAACAGTGTATTCAGAATTCAATATAGATCTTTTAAAATCCATCCATCTTGAAATAATGGATCTAATTTAAAAGATACTATATTTTTGTTATTGTTAACTTGATAAATATATAAATCCATATAATTTCTCTCGTCACATTTTTATAGATCCATTATCTTAATTTAAAATAAAAGATAATTACTCAGTGACAATGCGCAACAGCGGAGTTGTAACTGCATTGTAGCTATGTTGATCTGCAAAATGCAAATATTTCCAAGTTATCAGGCAAGTGTTTCAAGTAATTAAAATTTCAACGAAAAAGTTATTGTGCGTACCGAATTTTTTAATTCACTTTTGAATAAAAACGTTCATTAAAGCAATTTATAGCTTTCGGGAAAAAGTTATTTTTAATCATCGAATTGATGGAAACTTCGTAAATAAAAGATTCAAATATGTGAATGTTATACGAGAATAAAAGTCAGACTAGCGATTTATAAATATTTAAAATTCTCTATAAAGAATATATTAGAAATATTAAAAATATTTTCTAAATATTATATCGCATAATAATACGACATACATACGTACGGGTGTAAATGATTAATTTCACGCAAGAGAATAAAAAATGATAAATAAAATAAAATATTAATCACCTCAGGGTTGCTCCGCGGTCGCCTGATACCTCCCCGAGCCTCCTCCTCCTCTCAGATTCCCTCGTTGCACTGATTGAACACTCCCGAAAACACGAACTAGTTATTAAAATGTAATAATCGCGCGATACTGTACGACACTAACGAAGATATTACTCGAAATTAGTTAAAGTGCGATGAATTGACCGCGATTCATGTATATACTTTTCAATCGTTGAAAATAGATGCAATGCTCAAATTCTGTCCAAATCTTCCGCTAAAGTTATAAAATAAACTATGCCAGGCAATCTGTAACATATAAATAAAATATCCAAATTATACAATGTTCAAAATAATTAATATTTCGTGAAATATTATTTATTGCGCACACGTTATATTTTTTATTTGTCCATTAAACAGATATTTAATAAAAGATTAAATAACTTTAATAAATAAAATAGAAAAATTTAATTTAAAATTAAAATCTCATTCTTATTTAAATTAATATAATTAAATAAAATCCTGAAATATGTTTAATTTTATCTATTTATAGACTGTATATATCATAAATATTTTATTAAATTTTTTAAAAGAATATTTAACAAAATAAAATATCTGAAATATTTTACTTAGGTTTGTATTACACAATAATATTTCATAGATAAAAATTTATTTTTTGTATAGGTATATAACGATCTAAATAATTATAAAAATGTTGTTAAATGTTAAAATATTTTGTGTGTGTGTGTGTGTGTATATATGTGTGTATTTTAGATTTTATACATATATATTTCATTTTATTTTTTATTTTAAAAATATTAAAATTTTGAAATATTTTTAATTATTTTTCAAAATATTTAATATGTCAAATAAAACAGTAATAATATTAAATATTATAATGTAAAATATTCTGTATCAATGAGAAATTTTTTGTTAAGCGTAATAAGGTTCATTAGGCATAACAGTATTCCTAAAGCTTCGTTAAATTTGTAGGAGACAAATCAGATTACGAACTTTAAAATACTCAAAATTTTCCAATACTATTATCTCTCGTTTGATCAAGTTTATTATTTTGAAGTTAAGTTTAATGAACTCAATTAGCACATATTTGTCACAGTTCCAAATGACAAAATAAAATTCATTTCTACTTGTTACTAAATACATAAGTTATTTAAGAAAATCATTTGTATATTTAACTTTATGACAAATGTAACGCGCGAATATATTTCCAAAAACGAGAAAATTGGTTTAGCATACAACAAAAATACAAGTACAGAAAATAAAATCCAAAATTTGTGCAAAGTGAGTCAAATATGCCAAGAGAAGAATTCGGTGCCTGCATAAAGAAATATAAAGAATGCGTAAAAAAAATGTCAATGTAATGTCTTATGTCATAATTATAATACCATTAATATATGTATCTATATATTTTTTCTTTGAAGGAAAATGTATTTAAAAATAAAAAAACTTTATATTATATAATTACATAAAAAACTTTATATTATATAATTACATAAATCTAAATAAAAATTAAATGTAATTTGTATAATAAAAGACCCTATTTATTCCTATTTAATTATAGATACAAATTGGAATTTTGCTATTATTCAAAATTTCAAATTGTTAATAAAGTTTTTCATAAATTAATGCTTTTTTATTTAAAGTATAAAAATATAATCAATCTTTCAGGTTTTTTTTATATTTTTCATTTGCTTTTTTCGACATAGTCTGCTGTTATACTTCATAATACTGTCAGTCTCTCACATTCTAAATTATGTAATTAAAAGAATACATTCCGGGTTACAGATTAATTATTAATTTGCATTAAATTTAATTTTTCAAAATCATTTGTGTATACATATTTAAATTTTTGAGGAAAAACATCAAATAACTAAGCATTATTATATGTATACATAGTAGCTAAATTCATTTGTAAGTTGAAATATAGAGTAGTATTTATTATATATTACGTGATATTTTATTTACCAAGTTAATGGGCATCGTACCACGTACTGCATACAAAACAATCTTTGTGTAAAACACTTATTAATTGCAATTTAATGAATGTACAATATTCTACATGATACCAGATTATAATTTTATTTTCAAAAATTTAATTAAACTTATTATTGCACTTGAATATAAAAATCGTGAATTATTTTCGAGTAATTTCCTAAATAATTTATTTAATTTCAAAATAATTATAACTAAGAAACTAATTAATGGAGTTATTTATATCACGTACCAATTACGATATACAATACCAATAACAAATAACTTCAATAAATAATTATTCAAAGAACGGAATTCAGTATTGATGAATATACTCACTAGACGTGTTCGTTGTCCAATCTCACCAACACTGCATCCAAGTTGAAATCTGGTAAAGGACTGCTTCGAAGATCTGCGTCAATCAGGGAAACACGATTAATTACGAGCACGCGTGAAATTATTAATAACGAACGTACAACATTCCTGACTTTCGACAACTCCCGATATTCGCTTGCGATTCATACTTCGGAACTTCCGATTCTCAACATTCTCGATTTTCGACACTCCTGTTTTGCGTTACTGGATATTCGTTCCTACGGTTCACACTTCGACAGACTCGATCGTCATCGACTCGATGTATTTTCGTCGACTGCGCAGGACCCTAATTAACACATGATGATAACCAATCGTATGATTTCATTACACATGTAGATCGAATAACGTGAAATGGAGGAAAGGAAATTCCGATGTTGGGAACGGCAATAGCGACGGGGTTATTAATATCGAGAGAGAGATACGCTTAATTACAATTGCGTACCAATCGATATTGCGATCATTGTGCACAATATTCACTACCGTTCGGTGTGAGGGAATACACGAGACTGACACCACGCTCGACCGCATATTGTGTCGGTTACGACGCGGTTCGAAAATACAAGTGTATGGCTACGTTTACACCGTGCGCTTAGTCCGCGACCTATACGATAGGTGTCTTTGTTTAATATACAGGATAAACAAAGACATGTATTATATAGGCCGCGGACTAAGCGCACGGTGTAAACGTAGCCTATGCCGGTAACTTTCGAGGTCACACCCGCACCGACCGACCGGCCGGCGAATGACAACATTTAAAACACGCACTTTGTTACAAAAAAAAAATATATATATAGAGAGAGAGAGAGAGAGGAAGGTCACCGATACTGACATACCACTTTGTTTTTAGACAATATTACTTAAACAATAGGTAAAAATACAACTTCATAAACATAAATACAAACTAAAAAGTGTCCTCTATCAGATAGTATAAGCTGTTTTAATAATATTGTTTGCAATTTTGCAATAATTAAGTTTTTCGTAAGTTATGCAAAAATGAGC
>NW_017257632.1:1346518-1348635 GCF_001594055.1 Mycetomoellerius zeteki
ATTTTTGTATGTCTCAGAAAGTCCACTATACGTCTTTTAGTTAAAATTAACATTTTATTTTTTACAGTGTATGTAACTTTAATTGATCATTAATTAATTTATTTTATGAACTGTGATAATCGCATCTAACTCTCATTAGCGCTTCTTTCTAATTATTTCTAAACTTATTTAAAAATGTACGATTAATTTAACTAATTACAAAGCGCAATATATATATATATAATGAAATATTTTATAATTAAAAATTCTTTATTTTTAAATATTTTCAATCTGCATCCCGATTTACGACTTATCGAAATTTCTTTCGTTCATTCCACACGATACTTTATACGACGACATGTGTATGTCGAGCAGTTATATCTCAAGAAAATAGTTCGCGAGAGACAGTTTTAACAATGTATATTACGCAGCTTTGTACTATTTGAATGAGTATTTTTGGGTTATCCGTTGATCGTTTTCACGTTCGCTGTTACGCGATGCCGAAGGTCGGCAGCGTAAACATGGCCTCGACACAGTGGTCATACGCGCACGAAACACATCAGTTTCGTTTTGAACTCTCGTACCGAATGTCGCGATGATCGCGGAAATACATCGCTTAGCGCGAGTGACTGTGTAACTATATAAAAGTGATGATTTCACATTATTGTTTAACGAGGAGAGAGCATGGACTGCTCCAGCTTAACCAAGTTACTAATTGAATAGATAACTGATTGGCCAGGTGACAGATATGTAATATTATATTATATTTTTTATTAAGCTTTTAGCTATCATTTATGTGCAGAGGTTTAAAAATTAAGACAGCTGCTGCGAAAGCAACTACAATTTTAATATTTTGTTAAAATTGCAGTCGCTTTTGAAGCAATTGAATTTAAAATAAATTAAATCGATTAAAAACGCTTCACGCTAATCATTTATATCATTACGTTAATTAGTTAGTTATTTTACTTCAATTAATATTAATTAGGAATAAGAAGGCAATACGTTCGACTATGAATTATTTAAATAAGACATTTAAATGTGAAATAACATTGGATATTACAGTACATTTTTATTTTATTTCTCGATAATACTACAAAAATTTTTCTACATACCACAGCTAAAAGGTTAATAAAATATTGAATTTATGACATTATACTGAATGTAAATGTGTGAGACTTGTTTTAAGAATTACTATTATATATATATATATATATAAGATATTAATAAATGTGTGAATAAATTTATAATGATGCTCCTAGATTCATTTGCAATTTGCGTTCTACGGGTGAAAGCTGCGAATTGTCGATAGAGATTCAAATGTTATTGAATATTAAATGCGATGAATATTAAATGCTATTAATATTGCAAGTGATATTACGTATGCGCGATGTTACAGTTTCGATATTCTCAAAATATATCTTTCTCCGCTCGTTTTTTTTTTACAAAATTGATGAAAATATACGAAATATCTATAACGATCTCAGTATTGATTCGCGGCGTGAAAATGACAGCTATCACGTAAATCATAATAATATTAATAAATGATATTCTTGCAATTAATCTCAATTTTCATTCTTTAGTGAAAATTGAGCTAGTTTTGAAAAAAAGTGGCTCAATTTTCAATCTTTAAAAGTGATATTTCATTCTTCAGAGTGAAATTTTCGCTTTAAAAGTTTTAGAGAGTACTTAAAAAATAAAATAATAAAATAAGAATAATGAAATAAGAATAATAAAATTGACGTTACCAATTATTTCTGTTTAAAAAGCAAAGTCTATGTGATAAAGATTTCCAAATCTCAAGATAAAATAAGCGTTACCATTTAAAAAATATATAATAAAGACTTTCGAATCTTATATCAAGATAAAATTTTATCTTGATAAAAGGACCACGCACAAAATGGCTGGGAAATGGCTCCCAGTCGATTTGGCTGAAATTTGAATATGATGTAGTTAATGTTGTCCTGATCAAATGTCTTATAGGGCCGGAAGACCAGTAATGGCTAGTTTTCGAGATATTCGACTCCAAACATTGAAAAAATAGATGTTTTAGCGTATGTATATAGCTTTAAATATACGAACTGTATGTGTATGCGCTCGCGCGCATGCAGGTGTGTGTGTATGTGTGTGGGTCGGTGGTT
>NW_017257632.1:1349252-1422368 GCF_001594055.1 Mycetomoellerius zeteki
AGCCATTTCCCAGCCATTTTGTGCGTGGTCCTTTGGAGAGAAATTTTTTTTATATAAACTCAAATTCTTTGGAATGGAATCTTATTCTAAAGAATGAGAAAATTGGATCAGTCTTGAAAATGAATAAGAATAGGTAATTTAATTTTCTATCTTTAAGAGATTTCACTTTTCATCAAAATTTTAGAGTATAGAAATTATGAAGTAAATATAAAATGCAATAAGAATAATAAAATTAATGTCACAGTTATTTTCGTCTAAAAAGCAAAGTCTATATATATATATATATATATATAATAAAGATTTCCAAATCTTATCAAGATAAAATTGGCATTGCCCCTCATTACACATTCTCTTAACTTTTGTTAAGTGGAATCTCACTCTAAAGATTGAAAATTGAGTCAGTCTTGAAAAAGCGTGACTTAATTTTCAATCTTTAAGAATGAGATTTCACTCTAAAAGTTTTAGAGAGTAAATTTTGCTTTTTAGATGGAAACAGATTTGTGAAACAGGATACATATTATGAAATAACTAACTATATATTTATATTGTTATATTTAAATTGGTACATTGTCATTTCATATCAATGCAACTCGACGCAAAATAAATAACATCACTTGGATAACGCTTTATAAATCTCGCTTTCCCGGATATTCGGATATCGTTACTAATACTAAAAATATACAGCTTCTTACGATTATCCGGCGTTGCAATGGCAATCGACATCACCGACATTATGATCGCTGTAAGTTTTTACTTTCAAATCACTTTTTACGGATAAAAAAAATTACAAAAAACTTACAAAACGATTTCGTTACAGCTTTACGACAAATAAACTTTGCTTTTTAAATGCAAACAAAATCGAAAACAAGAGATATATATTAATACTGTTACATTGTCATTTCATATCAATACAACGCGACATAAAATAAATATATAACTGAGATTGTACTCTACATTGCACGAATATTCGAATATTATTATACGATTACAAAAGATACGGCCACTTACAGAGTTATCTGGCACACCACGTTGCAATTGCAGTCGGCGTTCCCAATATTTCCGACGTTCGCTTTTGCCTGCAAGTTATTTTTTTACAGATAAAATCGTAAAAATCCTCGCGGAATGATTTTGATACAACTTTACACTAGAAATTACCGGCGTTAAATGACGACTGTTGCATGAAGTATCGCATGCGATGCATCGTCAGCTTTTGCATATCCGCGACCGCGCTCGACAACTTTTACGATTTAGAGTTCGCTGAAATAAGATATGTTCTTACAACTTATTACATTTAATACTGCATTGCTTGATATTAATGCAATGTGGCGCAGAACATCGCGTCGGAGCTCAGATTGTATTATCACGGCTGTATTCAGGGAGACGCTATTAGCGCTATTTGTGTTATTCAATCTTCATCGTCCATTAGACGTGAGAAAAGGATAGATGACACAAATAGCGCTGATAACGCACTTCTCGAATGCAGCCCACATTGCGCAGCTTGGACTGTATTACATCGCTTTGTTCGAAAATCGTTGCGAACGCTAAAAAGGCGCGGCTATACTCACGATTATCATATTACAGTTCAGCTAATCGGTGTCCCGGATACAGCCGGCATTCGTTTTTACCTGCAAGTCACTTATTTACGGGTAAAAACTTGAAAAATGCGCAGTGCGATTTCGGTGCGACTTGACGCTAGAGATTCACGGCGCGTAATGGCGGCTATCGCGCGAAGTAACGTTCGCGTGCTATGCGTCGCCAACTTCTCTCGGTACGCGCGCCCGCGTTCAAAAATCGGGGCGTTTAGAGCGCATTTTCTAGATGCGCTCGAAATGAAATATCGACTCATATACAAAACACACTTTTATCGATAAATGCGCGCATTTATATAGCTTATATTACATATGCTGCTCTCTAAATTCTTTGAAGTGAAATCTCACTCTAAAGATCGAAATCTCAAAATATTATAATAGCTTAAAAATTGAAAATTTTATCACTCTTTTTCACTATTTAGAGTGAAATTTAACTCTTGAAGATTGAAAATTTTACCACTCTTTTCCAAAAATACTTTTTAAATTTTTTAGTCCAGTCTTGAAAAAAAGTGGCTTAATTTTTAATTTTTAAGAGTAAGATTTCATTCTTTAGAGTGACAATTCACTCTAAAAATTTTGGAGAACACACTGAGAAAAAATTCTAGTTGAAAATAAACGAATCAGAAGATTCTGACATGAATCAGAATTATCTCAACTAAAATTGTAATAGATTTAACCAGAAAATTCTGATGGTCTATTTTCAACCAGAATTAATGCAACCAGGCTCTCTTTCCAGTGTATAAAATCTTAGAAATAAATGCCCGCATTTATCGATAAAAGCACGTTCTAAGTACGGGCTGTCCACGTAGTGCAACAACGCCTGCAAAGCGCTCAGAAAGCGCTTATGCAAGTGACATAAGCGCTTTGCAGACGCTCCTGTGCTACGTAGGATTTATTGTAACTCATTACATTTAATATCACTATTGCCATTATTATGCTAATATTACCACTTAACATGAACGCGCGCTGTGAAATCGGCATCGTATAGTTTAGGTCGTGCCATGTATCGCGCTGTTTGAAGAATCTTCGAATACCTTCAAGAATCCTGAAAAGACGCAGCTACTTACGTTAATCTCAGCGTACCGCGTTGCAATCTACACTTCCGATATTCGTTTTCATCCGCGATACATTTTCTTATGAATAAAATTACGGAACGACTTTCCTACGTTTTGGCGCCTAAAGACGCGCGGCGCGAAATAGTGGTTATCGCGTGAAGTATTGTACGCGTGCCTTGCAACGACGTTGCCAACTTTAATTCGTACGTCTGCGTCCGCATTCCGAAAGCTTTAGGTCGCTATTACATTTGTGCGTTTTTGTCGTACGACAAATTTTTTGAAGTCTGTTGATTAGCTATAGGATAGAGAGATCCAAAGACCTCTCTGTCTTGCACATAGTTGTCGTACAACAAAAATGCACAAATAAAATAGCACCCTTACCGTTTAGAGCTCGTTTTCTAGACACGCTCGAAATAAGATATTTATTGCAAAACTACGTTTAATACTACTATTGTTATTATTGTACTAATATTGCCACTGGATATATCACAAATGCGATGCGGCAAAATTGACATCGTATTGCGCTGTTTGAAGATTGGAATACTTTTAACCCGCAATCTGAATCTTTTTTGTCCATTCCAAATTTTTTTTATTGTTCTACATGGAAAGAACGATTTTGCTAAAGTACTTTAAAATTTACCTAGATCTAAAAATAATTCTGTTTGACATCAAAATAGTTATGTAAGAAACTCGAATGTAATAAGCAATGCTGCAAAAAGTTTGTACATTCTAGTAACCAGTTTGAGCATCTTACATAATTATTTTGACGGTCTTTCAAAATTATTTTCAGATCTGTACCTAGCGAAATTTTTAGATATTTATGTAAAATCGTTCTTTTCGTGTAGACTATCAAATGATCTGAAAAAATTCAGAGTTACTTTTCAACATCTCTGTTATCGAATAGTTTTTTTAACTGGAATGTTAAAACCTTTACTAACAGCTCTCCTTTATTTCACAGAAATCTGAGAGTGAAATTTTACTTGTGCCAAGAAAGATCCGAATTGCAGACAGAGGATTAAAAATCTTGAAAATACACTGAAAAAAATTTTGTTTATTTTTGGTCCAATGAATGATCGTTAATCAATGTCCGACTTAACGTAGTTAATTCATTGATACAATAACTGGATTCATTTATACAACTATATATTCATTCTTGCAATGAATTCTAGTAATAGTTTTATAATCTAAATCATTATGAGCATTCATTGGACTAATTTTCATTATTTTTTCATAATTAAATGAATATTTTATTGTATTTACGTACAGTTTTGGTTCAGTGTACGCAGCTACTTACGATAATCTTAACATACCGCATTGAGATCTACATTTCTAATATTGGCTTGCACTCGCGACGCATTTTCTTATAAGTAAAATTACGGAGCAACTTGGCTACGATTTGGCGCCTAAAAAATTCATGGCGCGAAATGGTGGCTGTCGCTTGAAGTATCACTTGCGCGCGTTTAATTTCCGAAACCCATCATATAAAATATCATAGGTATTCATAGTCGATTCTTATATTTAAGACCATCTTAGAAGTATCATCTTAAGATGTTATAAGCCAATCAAAGATCGGTGTTCACAGCCGGACGGTATATTTAAGATTGTCTTAAATACAGCCTTAAAATGTCATAAATAAGCCAATCACAGAGCAGTATTCATAGTCCCTTTTTATTTTAAGAATGTGTTAAGTAATATCTTAAGATGCCAATACAGCCCTCTGAATGGCTTATGACATCTTAAGACTATACTTAAGACAGTCTCAAATATAAGAATTGACTATGAATACCGGCCACAGAATCGTATTAGCGTCTTAAGACATTTAAGATCTTAAAATAAGAATGGACTATGAATATCGGCCAATATTTTTCAGACATGATGCGGTCCACTTGGCGCTTCGAATACTTCGGAGCATTTGATTGACCAATCAGAAGAAAGAATTTCACCAATCAAAAATGCTTCGAAATATTTGTTGTATCAAGTGAAGTCTGAAACAGAGTATTTGTAACTTATCACATAGATTATTACATGTATTATTAATCATCTGTTATCAATATGACGCGAAATGGACATTCGCAGCTTAGATCACATCACCGATGAGACATTATTAATAACCTGCGCATACATTTTCTTAATTAATTACAAATTAATTAATGTGACCGCTGGGAGCCTGAATGTACTAGATTATATATACATATACAGACATTGCACACTGTTTAAAACATCTGACATAAATATTTGAATAATTAACGTATAATGCAGTATTAATGATCACGCAGTAATCATGATGATTTATAATTATCCAGATGTTTCGCAGATAAGCGCAAAAATATTACATGTATCTCTGCGAAGCTACATTCGTTTTCATAGTTTTCACTCACATGGATGATCGGCCATGGATGAGAGCTATGAAACACAGCTTTAAATATAGATGTATGTACGATATTCTTGCGTCCGACGTACGTACAGATATCTATGAAACATCTAAATAACGATGAATCGTAAACTTATTCTTGTATTATAAATTAATCGTTCAAATATCGATAGTCACACATACTGTCGTGAGATCAGATCTTTAATTACTGTCTCGTCGGTGATCGTATATTCTACATCACGCTACTCAAATATAAATACTGAAAACATGCGGCTATTTATAATAATCTGACGTAATAGTCGCAATTCTCAGCCGCAAGTTATA
The DNA here is from genome assembly GCF_001594055.1 of Mycetomoellerius zeteki. Classification (NCBI taxonomy): domain Eukaryota; kingdom Metazoa; phylum Arthropoda; class Insecta; order Hymenoptera; family Formicidae; genus Mycetomoellerius; species Mycetomoellerius zeteki. The sequence continues at coordinate 1,354,592 of NW_017257632.1, forward strand.
AAAAAAATTACGAAAAGTTACGTGGAGTGATTGCGATGCGTTTCGCCCTAATTGGCCGTCGCAACGCATAATGGCAGCTATCGCATGACGTATCGTTCGATTGCGATTCGCACGTCACGGCAAACATTTATATTTACATTATCGCCGTTCGCAACTCGTTACGCAGCCACATTAATTGATCGCATATCGTTTCATCTCGGTATTCTCGAGACTCGTCATTATTCGCGAACAGTAAAATCTGCGAACGAGAGTGAGCGATTTTTGTGCAATTAAAGAACGTCCGGATTAGCGCAGCGCATCTTGGCGGCGATCGATGTTCGAGTGCACATGTTGCCTACCTTTGCCGTGAGTCGCGTATCGTTATCTGAAATTTCCAAAAATACATTATTAGCTCTTATGACACAGGTTGGCTACGTTTAGCAAAGAAAACTGATCAGTAAGCGTTCAGTGATTCTTTAATTATTAGGTACATCCAGAAGCACAACCGTTCACTGAGCGCTCAGTGAGCCTTTTCATCTGATATTCATTGGAATATTTCGTTAGATCCTATTAGGAATGTGATTTAGTTTTGAGGGTTTTGCAAGAGATGACACTAATGTTGTCGAAGACCTTCGACAATCACAGCTATTATTTCTTAATGCTTTAATATTACTCCATGATATTTAGTCGTTTACTAACAATGGACGCAGTAAACATCGTGTTTATACCATTTAAAAAATCGAGCTTCCTAAAGAGCATTTTCGACATGCGTTGCTTTTGTTTTTTAATCAGAAGAAAACGGTGGCTAAAGGTCATAGAATTCTAATAGAAATTTATGGTGATGTTGCTCCATCAATTAAGACATGTGAATATTGATTCTGTCGATTCAAATGTGATGATTTCAACGTTAATGACAAAAGCATTCTGGAAAATACAGATTTGCGAGCATTATTGGATGAAAATCTAGCTGCACAATCAACTTCAGAACTTGCCAGAGAATTAAATGTTGATCGTACAACAGTTATTAAATGTTTATATGATATGTTGTTTAAATAAATTAGTTTTTGAGAAAAAAATCTCAAAATTAAATCACACTCCTAATAAAATATAGACTAATCAGAAAGAGCTCACTGAGCGCTCAGTGGAGCGGTAGTGCTTCTGGATGCACCCATTAAAAGATCACGAAGCGCTTACTGATCAGTTTTCTCTAGAATGTCAGAATTTTTTGCAGCATTGCTCATTATGCTTTCGATTCCTACATAATTATTTTGATGGTCCAACAAAATTATTTGTAGATCTGTATCTAAATTTTTAGATACTCTAGCAAAACCGTCCTTTCCATGTAAATCTAGATAATAATAAATATATAAATCTATAATAGATAGTAATATATATATATAATATATAAATTATTTTCAAATCTGTATCTAGTTAAATTTCTAGATACTTCAGTAAAATTGTTTTTTTCCATTTCATTCGTGTATATATTCATAATTTATGCATCAAACGTCGTTAATACATAATTATAACGGTGATTCCAAAATATATTAACTTCGGATGTAAGTTACGCAAATTTAATCTTGAGCGATAACATTCGTCAGCAACATTCTCATGGCTGTACCCCATTTGACTTTATCGCCAGCACTTCTTTTCTTTTATCTTTCCCGTCGATCGGCCAAAAGAGCTTTCAACTCGAAAACGCGGTGAATCAACACCGAGTCGATGGGTCACGGACCGAGAGAAAGAGGATTCCTCGATATATTAGACATCGGCTACCGGCGCAGCGATCGACCATTTTGATGCACGGCAGCGCTTCTTTGCTTGCGAAACAAACAGAGGCAATTTAGAGATCCTCCGCGGAGCTGGATAGACTCGACAGAGAGACCGATTCTATATTCTCTCGTCCGCCTGTGTCTTTTTCTTTTCTCTTTCTCTTCTACTTGGCTCCATCCGACCTGATCTCCTTCACCCTCCGCTCCCGTTCTTTACGTTTTCTTCACGTCCAGATCTCTGAGATTCCTCCCATTAACCCACTACTGTCCGGATTTACTTCTCGCATTTTTAAAGAAATTCGCAAAGGAGAGAAAAACGTTTCCTAAATATCTCGCGACCGTCGTGAATTAACGTTTATCTAATCAGATTCGAGTTAATCGCGTACGCGAACAGGAATTTTCAATAATTCCGCATGCCGTGGAAACGAGAAAACAGCAGCACAAGTACGCTGCACAGAAACGTGATACTACAAAAATTAATGAATTATTGCGTCTCCTCTTCCTTTTAAAAAAATAATTACTGTAAAAGAAGCACCGGCTCGAAGTGACTTCTCTTCACTGTATACTGTTAAATTTATCATGTTAAATTATACCCAATTTGAGTTCTCTTTTTAATCGTTTCTACAAATCGCCACTATTTCTACTCAATATATCATTAATTTAACTAGAACAATTCAATTAAACAATTTAACTCAGGAAAATGTATTAAATTTAACAAAAATTTAATTTATTATTTACTGAGTGTATAAAATGGATGTTATTTACCTTGAAACTAACTATAGAAATGGATTGATTTATATTTTAACATACATGGAAGTTAAAAAAAATCTTGTTTAACTCAAGAAAATAATTATCATTGTTCTTTTGATGTTTAACGATGAAAGACAAGTGTTTAATATTTATGACTATAATTGCATGGTAAAATAATTATGATGAGGAGCTTCATTTTTATATTTTTATTATTGCTATTATGATGATCCTAATAAGCAAGAATTATTTTGACACATTTCAGCAGTATTGCAGCAACGTTGTAAATATATAGTCGGTAAAAAAGTGATTATAATTATAATCGTTATGTGTTATGCCAACTATATATATTTTTTAGTATATAAAATTATAAACATAATTATTAACATTTTGACATGTAAACACCATCTTAAATATAATTAATTATAGTAATCATTTTCGGTGCCAACATTATAGCAGTAATAACTATACAAATAAAGCTTCTCACCCTAATTATTTTACCATGCAATTATAGTGACAAACATCAAACACGTTTCTCTCATACGCGTGCGTTCATTATTCCCTCGGCACCACCTATATTTTTTCACGAGAAATTTAAACACTATTTTACCGCACGTTTAAGTTCGTGCCAGCTTGTACCTCGAAACTCGAATCCGTGCGAACGCTCTCCGATTTTTTTTCTTTTCCACGTGGTCGTCTCTCGTTCGCGGTTTCTAAAAGTAACATAAAAATACATGGACGACCATTTAATTAGACTTCTGGTCGCCCGTACCCACCTTCGCTCGTAATTACATTCGTCGACCATCGTCGTAGTCGCCGTCATCCAGTCTCTCTTGGAAGCCATGGATAAATAATCTGGTCACGCGAATCCATGCGTACCGCAAGAATACCAGGGCGCCTATTATCCAGAACATCAAGATCCACAGCACGCGCTGCAACGAGATTTTAAAAGCCAAATTAAGACATGGTGTCCAAGACCGAAATTGTACCAATAAGATTCGTACGCGCGCGTACATATATGACGAACGACGTGAAAGATAAACGTGACAATGAGATTCGAGCCGACTATTCGATTTATTTCAAATTTCATTCAATTTTCCATCATTCGCTGTAGGATTCCGATAGATTTGTCAGATTTCAATAAACATATTAGACTTGAGTATAATTTAAACGATCGGACCGCTCGGAATTTAATTGCGCGATATCGAACGTGAGTGGTAATATTTTTTTATTGCATATCCGGTATTGCGAAATTTATACTCCGGTTTAATCGAAACCCCGTAAAACATCTGAAAGGTTATACACAATGGAACGTGTAATTCAGCGATTGCTTTACAATGTCAAAGCCTGTGGGGAGAGGGGGTGAAGAGTGGGGGGGGGGGGTTTCGTTTAAACTGATCGGCCGACATTCTATATCGCGTCGAATAGGTGCGATATTTCATTTTGTAAACGCGGTGCGGAACCACATTTCCTGATTACGCGTAATGGCGTGCGATCCGTACATGGCGTGAAACATTCGCGGTCGCTGCCCCACTCGATTCGCGGCAACGATTTGGGCAAAGAGATTCGGGGGCAGAGACCGCCTGTCGTTCCCTCGTAGAAATATGCGCGTAATACGTGTTGCCCGAATATCATCCGTGCCGCCTGCAGCGGTGGAGAGACGCACAAAGGAGACCAACGAATCGTATACACCCACAAAAGGGAGAAGCCCGCGTCTTGCGACTCAAAGCGATCCCGCGCGATATTCGCGTGGCGGTCGTGCGTCGCCGGATACATATGTAGGGACAATTTCGGCGAATTTATATGCTAATTCGCCGTGCTCGTCGAGATTAACTTGCTGTTCTAGTTAACCATCGCGAATCCGAGAGCTCGGCCAAGCCTCCCCCTCCTGCCCCTTTCCTGGCTACCGCGCGACGACAAAGTCGCGCCTCGCAAACGAGTGACGTAAACACGACAATCGCCGTGGTGCTCGTCCCACGAAATTCCACTCCGTCAATTGGACAAATCCGATCTCCGGATGTCCCTTTTGCTGGCATTCGTCCCTTTCTGTTCAGACTTTCGATCCACGGAGATTCGCATACCATTCACAATTAGGGAAGCCGACTTGAATGCTACAGGAATTTTCCCTTTCTTTCCTCTTTTTTCAGAGAGAATGTTAAACAAACGTTACGCATATTAAAGAGGTCGAAAGTACAGGCGTATCTCGGATAAATTTTGATAAAGTCGATAAAAACATCAATAACACACTAATCAAGTTCGAATAATTCATAAAATAGCGCCATAAATACACTCGAAAATAATCACCTGAAGTGATTTTCACATCCCCATTAATAAAAAACAAAACTCAATTGGGTTTTTTTTTCCCCTCCGAAAATTCATATTATATATTTTTTTCATTTCTTTCCTTGTTTAAAAAAATATTGAAAAAATCTATTGTGTACTTTCTAAATTTTTAGAATAAATCTCACTCTGAAGAGAATCTCACTCTTAAAGATTAAAAATTAAGCTTCTCTTTTTCAAAACTGACTCATTTTTCACTCTTCAGCGTTTTAGACAGTATAAAGATTTTTCAATATTTTTTTTAAACAAGGAAAGAATTGAAAAAATTTTTATTTTCATTCCAAAGAATTTATAAAGTACACATAATAATCTAAAATACTAATAAGTCATAAAAACTTCAACAATGTACAATATGTAATTAATAATATCGACTTTTAATTGAGGCGTAAAAAAATACCTCAGGTAATCGTTTACAAAAAAAAACCAGATAATTATTCCTGGTTTGAAAGGAAAGCATAAACAGAAAGCGAGTGACTCTCTCACTCGGCGAAGCAATTAATCATAATTCTACGACAATTATATGAACAATCGACGTTAATCTCTCGTTAATTTTGCAGCGTTAGTAAAAGCATCGCGATCTACGTGGCGCAGCGTGAATGATCTATATTACACGATAAAAAAGCGACAGATAGGAAAAGAACGTTATTGCTTCAACGTGTTTCTCGTCAAACGATATTAACGATAAAAAACTTATTTCCAATAAGTTTTTGTAGACACGCTAAACATTTTAACGAAGAAAACGTGTAATTCAAAATATTACCGTGGAGAATTAACAAGAGGTGCTCGTCCCGGCTTTCCATTCCATCGCCTTTTTGCAAAAGAAAGATCTTCTCGGTCTCGTCTACATTATCTTCGCGTGTACGTAAGCCTCGCAATATAATTTATTTACGCATGAAAAAAATTATTATTTCCAGAGAAAATAATGCAACAAAGCGAAAACATAAACTTTTTAAGTACACACATTGGGTCATTCGTGTCCTGCGCACCTCTTTTCTTTGAAATAAGAGTACTTGGCTAAATAGTGCAGGTCTTTGTTCTTTCCTTTTTCTTTAATACCCAACTTCACAAACACTTTTTAAAGATTAAAATATAGAATATATATAAGGTGATGAATTTCAAACATGGTACAATTCTGAATAAAATAAGATCTGAATTCAATTTCTGAGGTTTGATTTTTTCCTGTTTGATACTCCCACACAATGAGAGGATTATCAAACTTAAACATCGAAAATTGAATTCAAATTTTATTTTATTCAAAATTATACTTTAATATATATATATAATATATAATATATATATTCGAAATTATACCACTTTACCCTATTAAGAATCAATTAATAATTTTTGTGAATTTGTAAGAGTGATTATAAAAATTAATAGGACACGAACAACAATTGTGTAGCAAAGAACTGAAAAATCATCGTATGTATTAAGAGTTCAATGCATCTCGACATAGAATCATAAAGAATTAAAGAAAGAAAGAAAGGCTTCTTTCTTTAATTCTTTGCAATCCTATATTAAGTTAAACTCGACATAATGCGTTGTGGTAGCCTGTTGCTATCGGCTAATCGGCTATATTTTCAAATATTAAAAAATAAATAATAATAAGAAACTTATTTTTCCGACAAGAAAAATAAATAATAAAATTCATTCATATTAGGTCAGCCGATTATAAAGTTGAAGACGAGATCTAGTTTTGTTCATTCGCGAGAAATAGTTTGATCAGCAAAGAATTATAAGTGTACGATCGTGAAATTTTGTTTATCGGCGGATACTGACATTTTCGCATTCTCGCTATTCAGATCTCTCGATAGGCTTAATACATTTTACGTTCACAAATATATTTGTCATTTCGCGCGACAAATTATCTCTGAAAATAAACTCATGATCGAAGCTCTCAACCAAGTTCGCCGCTGCTACAATACCGCAGTCACCATCTATCGTCTATTTTCGGACAAGGCTTGAAGATTCCATAACATCCGTCGATATCGCAGAGAAAAGTCGAATGTTCCTGATGATAAAACGTGCGATGAGGCATCAACGATAGTGCCTCGGCATTATGCAATAATTTTACGCGGTATGACATGTTTAAATTTTTAACAGCAATCTAATTTCGAAAACGAACAATACAAAAGCAAGCTCGCCGCGTAAAGAAAGATTCGCAAAAAAATCGATCGAGAAACTCGACGACTTTTATCAGTCTATGTAATTTTAGAGGAATAAAATACCCCTTTTAAATATATATTTTTAAAAAATAGATAAATGTCGCACGAAATCATTTCTCGAGAATCGTTCGACGCGTCGCCGCAGCGGAGGAATGAAGGGACGGCCGAAGGAGAATGCGAAATACACATGAAAACACCTGAACCTCGGTCTCGTTGAGACTTACAGCGTCGATTTTATTAGTCTACATCCAATAACAAAAATAGATCATGTGACAAACGAAATTGAAGGCGGGATCGCTCGTTCCCGCCTCGTTGGGCTCTACGTACATACGTAATATCCACTTGCGATTAAAACCTTCTCCCATATCAGCGTTCGAAACACAAGAGAATTATCCTCTTACGTACAGGAATAAAGGGAAAACTCATCAATTACACAATGATATAACGGCGTTACAGGCGACAGTTTCATATTAGTTACGAGTTACATGATCGGGCCGATGATTTTCCGACGCAAATTCCGACGAATAATTTCTAACACAACGTTATATATATATATATACACATATATATATATATACATCTTTTATCACTAATCCTATTTTATCAAAAGCTAACGGACACGTGAAACCGACAGATTGGCGAACCGACAGCGGGAGAAATATGCACGGAAAAAGATTTTTGCTGAAGCAGCTAAAAATTTAGCTAAATACAGATTTGAAAATATTAAGTTATCCAAAAATTTCGTGGATTGTTCAGTAAATGACGTTCAGAAACCCAGAAATTCTACGAGAGTAATTATAAAATTATTCAATAGAAACATATTGTTAAACAAAATGGTCGACGTATTAAAATTATTTTTTGCTAAAAAAATTTTTCATTCGAATTTTGCTTGAAAATTCACACGAACTTTGTGGACAATCCGACAATATTGTTGGAGCAAAATAATTAATACAGCATGTATCATTTCAGCAATATTACAGTAATATTGGAAATGATACTGTGCTGTATGAATGTAAAGGATGTTCGAGATGGTTAAAAATGTCAAAAGTTTTTGCACATTATTCATCATGCTTGAACGTCCTACATAATTGTTTCGACAGTCCAACAAAATTATTTTCAGATATATCTAGCTAAAGTTTCAGATACTTCAAGTGTTCTTTTCGTATGCTGATGTAGATAATGTGCAAATAAGACAGTTCGCCAAAAATTCCCGCATTTTGTATAGACACTCTGATATACGCCAAAATTTGTTTTACATATAATCGACATATGAATTACTCGATCACATCCCTCCTTCTCTCCCTTGTCCCCCTAGGAAGCAATTGTTCTTGTATCTATTAGAGAAGCAAGTGTTTTTTTTATCATAAGTTTCGCAAGCGATCGTATACAATATTTTATGGTTTATTCGCTCTCGAAAATTAACACGTTTTTCACATATATCCGACGTGCTTTAATTAGACGTCATCGTTGAACACATTCGGATAATTTTGCAATTATATTTTGCCTGCGATACAATGCAAAACAAACGTGACACACAGCGACAGCTTCGCAACCGCATTATTAAGAAAAGTACAAAAAAGGAAACAACTCCTAGGCAGAGGTAGAGAGAGAAAACTCATTCTTTCTTATTAATAGAATTAACTTCCTTAATTAATAGAATTATTTTTCCTACACGGAAAGAATTTTTTCTTAAAATTTACCCTGAAAATGTGGTAGTTGTGGTACAATACAATATTTTAAAGATTTTTACCATACACTACAGTAAAATTACATACAGTAAAATTAATCGAACTTGTAAATATATCTTATTGTAGTTTTTTTTATTAGTGAAAGATTTACATAAAATTCTTCGAAATACAATGTTGTCCCACGACTACCATATTTTCAGGATAAATTTTAAAAGAAAATTCTTTCCGTGTACAATTGCTTTTTTTACGTGTAAAAAGGATGGTATAAGATAATGCGAACGTTCGCAATTTGTTTCGCATTATGCAGTGAAAACACAGTTTGCTTCATCTACGTATTATTTATTGGCTAAAAAAACATTCACAATAATCTAAGATCTATTAAAGACGTAAGAAACAAGCTGTGGCACAACAATGTTTTCAACGTCGATTTTACCTTTTCATGGTGGTGCGCTACCTAACAAATATAAGATTTTTAATCGTATATCTTATTATATTCGCTTTATAGAGCCTTTATTACATAACGTAGTTCGACGCGACAAGTTACAAAAATATAAGGTTTAATTACGTATAGAAATTTAGCGTGATATCAACAAATTACCTCCCTTAAAAAAGAAAAGACTTAAGTATAATTCTGCTTTCTTAACTCGCAAGACTCTTTGAGCGTTTCCGACACACACGATAAAATACACGTTTAACACGCTGAATAAAAATAAATAATACGCTGAAAAATAAAATGGTATAATCGGCATAATAATGTTATTCCTAAAGAACCGCACTCCGTAAGAGCCGAAAGAAAAAAACAGAAAGATTATTAGAGACGCTCGAGCTCAACTTATGTAAATGAATTACGTAACGATCTGTAAAGCGTATTTAGGTTGTTAAAGGGAAAAAGAATACTTGTCACTACGCAATACAGTATTCAATGCAGGTACGTTTAGTACGATTAATTCACATTAATGCACACTTGCGGTAGAATCTTGGCGATTGAATTCTGCACGCAGAGACATAACGCACGCGGTTGTTCCGTAAATTCTATATAATTTCTAAACTAGTTTAATGAAACCATCCTGAGAATAGGATTGAAGTTATTAAGAATATCGTTCTAACGTTCGCTATCTCGTTCGAATAATAATCTGAATGAATCAGTAAATCGGCCATCCCTTACTCTCTTCGCGTTGACAAAAAAAAATCATACAGTGGAACCTCGATTTTAGAATCACTATGTACTATGTATTATGTACGCGAGTGAACTCCAAAGTTAACTCCGAAAATGCATCGCCAAAATCAAGGCAAACTGCGCTGAACGCTGTTGAACGACTTGATAGACATCAACTGCTAATTTTATATCCTTTCGCGTTTCATGCATTTAGAGCATAATAATGTAGTAAATGCATTGCGCTTAGCTCAAGATAAATAAAAATGGTAGTGACAACAAATACGTACAACGATCAACGCAATTAACTTCCCTTCTACAACGGCGATATGTATACTGGTACTAAACGTGCTAACATTAAAGACGTTTCCATCGTAAATTCATTATCATTCACAAAATTATTACCGACTTAAGAATTCTCAATCGACTCACCGATCGTACATTCCGCTATCTTACAATCCAATATCGCTTAAGCGTTTTACTTTTGTTTCCCTCATTGGGAAATTTGTGATTGTTAAAGAAAGTAGCTCGAAAAATAGCCGCTCGAAACGCACAGCGTATCATAGAAAGTTACTATTATACATTACCGGTAACAATATAAAGCGTTTTATTCTAACAATTGTTGATAAAATTAACAATATAGAAATTCTATGGGAAATATATAAACGATATTCTCATGGCATAGCGAAAGTTCGAGCCGATAAAACGCTTTATCGAGGCGGATTAAGAAACTGACCTTATAATAGCGCAATGAATGATATATTACTCTATAATCACATAGCTTTTGAAAGGCAGTACCGACGGCTCTCTGCTGTAAAAGCTGGTCACTTCCTATCATGAATACGAATCAGATTGTAAGTGCGAGCAGGAACTATATGTAGAACAATGTAATTATTTGTCATAAATATATTGCGAAAAGATCATTCATAGCGAAAGGTTAAAAAAAAATGACATCACACAGAATATTCAATGCTAGAGGATGAATATCGTATCTCTTTGGTGTATTATATTTTTACGTATGTACCATCTCGTCAGTTTTACACAAAAGAATTCTATGCCCTTCAAAGCGTAATTATCATGGTTCTATATCGAGAGAACGGTTGTCGGAACGAGTTGCTATTATTAGTAAATCGATAAAATGTAAAAACGATCGACGATGATTCCCAGCATGGCTCTGTCGTGGGTCCAACTCCGTCGTGCGTACTTCTACTGTTCTTTTTTTTTTTAAATCTCCAGTCTACAAATGCACATTTCTCACAAAGCTTCTTTTTATTACATTTGTTGTTATTCGTCCCGCATATATGCTATCCATAGTCTCTTCTCTTTCTCACACATTTTTTTTCATATTCGTACTTCCCATTCGCACATTTACGCACACGTACACAAATACCGCACATCAATACGCTCGCATCCTTACACATGCATCACATTCACTTTGCACTCAAAGAAATACCCATTACTCACGAGTAACGCTAAACAACTGTATAATAATTTAAAGAAATGTATTGTGTATATATATATATGTATAAAGATTCGCGGAGCCATAGCAAGAGGTAGGACGACAGTTGTAGATCGTACCTTCGATATGAACTAGTGATAAATTGAACTAACAATGCACACTGATCACACAAGTAATAAATCGTTGTCCAGTTCTTCTATTTTACATGTGAATAGTAAGTGTTATGAATCTTCGACGTGTTAATTAAATCTGTTTTGTAATTGCAATAATGGGTTTATAGTTAAAGATTTTATTATTAAATGCAACGTGCATTTCATAGCACTGCTGCTGCGTCAGAATTATATTTATGAACATGACACACATAACTGATTTTATTTATTCATCATATCAAGCGCAATATTATATTGCAATCACAAAACATGCCCACTGTATATATAGATATTTATTACAAATACAAATAAAGCCTAGTAAAATCGATTTAAACGGTAATTTGCATTGTTGAAAATTTTGTTTAAATTCCATGTTAGCACATTCTCCATAGTTTTTACATGTTGATTAAGTACGCACAATAATGTAACATTTGATGACGAATGTTTATTGAAATTACAAAATAGAGTAAATCTAATCTATTCGCTTTAAATGAAAAAAAGCCTTAATAAAAAAAAGCTACAATATTAAACTACCCTTTAACTATTTTGATATACTTTTCTGCTTACGAAAAAGAGCAAAAAATAATGACTTTTTATTTCACTGATGATAATCAACTAAAATTCTGGTTATGCATTGACTTACTTATTCTACAATTCGATTTAATGTATAGACGTATTCCAGATCATGCATTGTGATATAGTTCAATAATAATTAGTATCGGGAAAAACGGATATATTACTCTACGAGGAAACGAACATCGGAAAAATATCGATCTATTCACTGATAAAATTTGGACCACTGAATTAATAGTGCTGGAACAATCAGTTAGTAGAGCATTGGTCAAGTTACACAAAAGTGACTTCAAAGTTACGATGCATATTCAAGGAAATTTTTACTGTCCATATTTCCTGCCTTTTATTTTTTTTTTGTGCTCGATTATGTACCGCAAAAATTATTGAAATTGTGGATCTCGTAATTATTTATACACAAGTATACAGTTGCCATTAAAATAGTAAAGAACACATTCTTTTTGTAGACAATATTTAAAAGATTATTTCTATGATGTTGAAAATAATAGTCATTAAAATATCACTTTATATTTATTCTATTAAAGTGTTAATTTTTCTATTGTTGCGCGGGTAGACATTTTAACAACTATTACCATCTTATGTAGAAATAAAAAAACTTGTAAATATTATCTATCAAAGAAAAAAAAAGCGTTTTAACTATTTTGACGGTAAACAACTAAACAGCTTTTTTTTAATATAAATTATCATTTTAGGAAAGTGCGTATGTTTTTCTTGTTTTCTGTTTTTTCTTCTACGTAACTAGAACGTCTTCGAATTATAATAATTCAAATTATTTGCTAAGTATCTATTAATTTTCTTAGTCGCTAAAGCCGCGCATAAGTGATAAAGGAAGTAGGTATCGACATAGAGCAACAGAGTAGCATGATAACAGTGGTATCAAGGCAGTTTTGTGTCGGTCGACTAGTTTTGCTCGTCTACTCGAACGACAGTTCATAATCGGACCAATCGGAATCGTCGGAATCTGAGAAGAAAGGGATATCTTCTAAATCGAGATACATCCAACGATCGTCCCTTTCATCGAAGAAATCCCACAAGATTAGTTGCTGTAAATAGTGCAAAACCGCTCTCTCACGTTCTGCGTATATTTATACTACAGTATATAAAGTATATAAAGTATGTAAACGGATGTAGCTCGACTGTGTTCGATACGGAGAATTCTAAATCGCTTGTTCCGACGATATTTTAAATGAAACGCATTTATCCGTAATCAAAACAAATATACTTTTGTAAATTGTAAACAATACTTACGTGCAAGATGTCGATATCGGTGTCAGTGGTGTTGCGCCTCTGTCGAACCGGTGGACCCACGTCTTTCTTAGTTCCGTCCGGAAGTGCATGGAGATAGAAACATTTATTACCGAACGGACACTTTCCACGACCTTTGTTGAAATACTTGCAATCCTTAGTACTGTAAGAGAAAAGACAAATTGTTAGAACATGGTGAAATAAAGATAGATTATCGCTCATCTCGTACCTCAAGGCGCCTTTATAATCTCTTATTAATTTTTCTTTCTCCTCCTTTGTGTCCACCCAGTACATACTAGGGCAGACGAAGTCTGAGGGGATGCGGCATTCTGGGCATGCTCTTATGATTTTGTTGTCGAACTGTTTGGCTTGGCGCCACTTTCTGATGCAAGTTAGGCAGAAGCAGTGATTACAATTCGGCAATATACCAAATCTCTGTTCTCGCGAGGACTTTTCCATTATTGTCTCGAAACAGACGCCGCAAGATTTTTCTTTGCTGCGTTGAATGGCAAAGGATAATTCCATATCTGCTTCGTGTTGCTTCACGCATGCCTGTATAAAAAGTTAAAATATCATTCTCTAGCAAATATTCGATATATAATAAACTTAATAAATATTTAATATACAAAAATATAAAAAGTGAAAATATCATTCTTTAGCAAATATTCGCGCGCGATGTATAATAAACTTAATAAATATTAAGTTATCGAAATATAGTTAGATCCTACACATAATGGAAGAAATATTAAAAACAAAAGTAAATATTAAATATTAGAAATGAAAAAAAATTGGAAATAGAGATTAATGCATAACGTAATGCACAATGGATACAAATAAAATAAAGACAAATTTGTATATCTTATATCTTATTTGTATCCATTGTGCATTACGTTTCTATATCTAATAATATTTAATATTTATTTTTTTCCTAATTATCCGTCGTACGCAGTCTTAAAAATTTAATAATAATCGTTTAATTTGCTCTCAATATCTATCTCACGCAAAAAATAGACATACAGAATACAACCCATAAAATATTTAATTCAATATAATTAGTAAGATAACAACGAAGTAAGAACTTACATTGTTATGTTTCTTCCTCAATTCTTCATTGTGTGGATGAAGGACCGCGCGGCTACAAAATTCGCAAATGTCACCGTGTAGATATGTGCAATTTGAATTTCTACAGATTCCAGTTGCTTCTGCATAAGGACACAGAGGTTCTAAGGAGGGGCTCGAAGCTTGACCAGTTGGATTAACAGCTTGAGCATACGAGACTGGCATCGACGTGCTTGGAGATGTTCCTGAAGTAGATGACATTCCATCTATAGAGGATGATCCAGCGATCGGAGATCCAGTCGTAGGTATAAACTCAGGTGCCTTGACCCATTCTTCAGCAGTACGTTTTTCAGCTTTTCTGCAATTACACAAATCATTACATGTATGATTTAACTAGTGTACATATACCGGATGTTTTTCAGATCACCCGTCACACCCTTTTATCTTTGCAGGATAAGGTCCAATCAAAAAGTGTTCAGACAAAAGTTGTAAGCCATAGCCAAACTTTATTCCCTATTCCGTAACTCTTAACGACAATGTCAGTATCGTTACATTGGCTGCGTTTAACAGAGAAAACTGTTCAATGATTCTTTAACATAATTAGTTCTGCCTTTAATTCTTCACTAGATCTAAGTGTAAGAATCAATTTCGTATTAAACTCACTGAGCATTCAATGACCATTTTTTTTTTGCTGAACGTAGCCGATGTCGTTGCATAACTTTTTTAAACCGGGTAAAATCTGTGCAACAATATAATGATTCTATATTGTTGTTAAGGTCCAGTTTTTCATTTCCTGGTTAACTTGTAGTTAGACTTAACCTGACGCTAATGTAAAAATTATATTTTTCTATCTATGGTTAATGTATAATCACTAAACTGATGATTTTGATCAACTATAGTGAATAACTATTAAAGTTACTAGTACAAAATCATTAATTTAGTGATTAATTATAACTAGAAAAAAATCAATTTTTACATTATCATTGAATTAAGTGAGGTTGAGTTAAGTCTAGATTACATGTTAACCAGAGAATGAAAAACCTGGCCTAAAAGTTACAAAATAAAGGGATTCTGTTGTAGAGTTTCTAGATTTAGAATTGAATGCACAAACAGGATTTATGAAATTCAAAAAAAATATCTTACTTATTTCTCGACGAGTTTGATGTATGATGACCCGAGGCTGCGTTCTCCGTTGCATCTATCTGCATGGCGTTGCTATCTGTGGTACCTGAACTGTGGCGGAAACGACACTGACTGCCGAATTTACACATTCCCTGTTTGAAGAAGCGACAAGTGACAATATAAGCAGAGCTATGGGTTGATGTTGCCTCGTTGATACTTGCATCATTTCTATTCCCTTGCACATGTCGATACCGGCAGTTGTTCCCCTCGCGGCAAGTGCCATTCTTGAAGTATCTAGAACAAAACATGTCGTTATTCGTTATGGTAAAAAAGCACAGGACAAAAATCATCGACGAGACACGTGTTCGCGAAAAATGCCCGTCGCGTTTGAAATCGTCGTGATCGCCGTAACGACAAGAGAGACGGATATCCGCCTAGTGTCAATATTTATATTATTGTGTTCGAGTGGCTCGATCGAACGTTGCTATTCCCTAACGCGACTAACCTCTCCATCTCGGTTTACGTAAATTTCAACTCGGGCGCGCAAATGTCTCCCGCGAGGAAACTCTCTGCGAAACACAAGACGCGCGAAACGCCCGTTATAGTCTCTTACCGGCAAGCGATATTCTGCGTCCAATTGTCGGCCATTTTCTCGTTTCTCTTCCGCCGTAACGATGATCGACGACGCGTCGTTCCTTGAAATGCCTTGGATGATGAGTCGAGCGCGCGTTCACTGTTAACTGTATGAAGAAGGAAGGAGAAAGAGAGAAGAAGGAAGAAGAAGAAGAGAGGGAGGGAGGGAGGAGAGAGAAAGAGATAGAGAAAATGCTTGCTTTCGGGCAGACCGACCGGAGCTCCGGTTCCTGCGATCGCGAGTGCCGCCTCGACGACAACAGCCAACCGGAGAGCAGCCTCCTGGTGCAACACAACCTCCTGGTGCAGGAAGCACGCTCGATTCTTCGTGCCACGCAATAAACACACTCCTGCGGATGCGATGTGTGCGTCGTGGAGTACGCGCGCGCGCACGTATCCGTCCGTCCTTCCTGCTCGCCCTCTCCAACTCGCTCCGCTCGCGCTCGTTAAAACGCGTGTCACCGCGCGGCGTAAACGTCACGCACTACCTTGCGCCTCGACCCGAGTGTCGCTCAAGTGTTGCTCCTCTTTCTTCACCACGGCCGTCGCGACATTAAATCCTCCTTTTCCGAACCGTGTGAGCACGCTCCAACTGTTTTGTCTCTGCCGGCGGTTGATGCGATCCTCCTTACTAACTCCTTCGTCGCTAACAAGTAGAATCCTTGGACACTTATTCTATAACACGATTAATTCGGTAGAAGCGACACGTTGTCGAGTTAATCGAGCGACACACTGAGCGGATCGCCAAGCACTGTCGTTCCCTTCCCGTTCCGACGAAGCGATTACCCACCTGACTGGCTCACAACAACCCGCACCTCTCCTCAAACCCAAGATCTTCTCATCGCACTCCAGTAGTCCAATACGAATCTCGTGCTTGAGAATCTTCCGAAACGAATCGTTCGAGTTGCTGGAAATAAGAGACGCGCACGATATCCACTGTGGTACTCGCGTGCACTCGCGTGCGAACACTTGAGTACTCACGCGCGGTCATTGAACTCGGCCGAGCCGCCCTGTTTGCTTATCGGCACACTTGCGTTCCACGTATTCCATAAATCGCAAACGGAACGTACATGCGCGTTTTCTCGTCGCCGCTGTCGAACCTGGAGGTCTCAAAAGAGTGATTATTTCGCGAAAGAAACTCTGGTCGCTGATGGTTTCGGAATTCGATTCCGCGGAAACGCCGTGAAGTTAGGCGCACGCTGTGAATTAATCGTCCAATGACAGCATCAGATTCCGTCCCCACGGTGGCTTCTTTTCACGGTGATTCGCTCGCTTGAATTATCTTCGAAACGGTAAATAAATCGGGATCGCTGGATTTTATTTTAAAAATCGCGCGCTTGGCACGATTGCTTTCGGACGGCGATAAATAACATATATTCTGTAAATATTCATATATTTTGTAATATTCTGTATTTTTGTAGATATTTTTTGTAAATCTTTGTCTTTGAAATTTATGATATTTTCTTCAAAATACATGGGATCTGGAAATGCAGAAGAGAGAGGAATTTAGAAAATCGGCGGAACATTCGATAATTCGCATGTATTCAAAGACAAAGGGCTCCGTTTTTGGTTGAGTTTTCCTTTCAGTTTGGCATTTTTTCGTTTATTATTATTATTCCGCGAAAATAGAGTTGTCATTCACCTAACATCAGAAATATCAACGTTTCTTACTAAAAAAATTGGAATAAATTACTATGAAAATAAAGAAAGTGATGATAAAACAAAAAAATATTTATCAATAAATATTCATCAATATAAAAGACATAAGTATTAAAAAATAAAAAAATTTCATTAGCTTATCTTTTACATGAAAAATATGTAATTAATTTAAAACATAGTAACGCTTCCAAGCCTGGGTATTTTTACATTTAAAATGTAATTCTAATCTATTATATATAAAATGCTAAATGTAAAATACTTAAAAAAATGTATATTAAAATGTACGAGTATATAGGGGGAAAACCATTCTGTATTTGAAAACTATTTAAAATATCTATTTACCCATTTTACATATAAAGTAGGATTCGAAAAACATTTTAAATACATTTTTTTAAGTATTTTATATTTGGCATTTTAAATGATTACCCAGCCCTGAATGCTTCTAACAGACTCTAATACTAACAATAAAAATCTGGAATTTTTCAAAGAATATTCAACAAGAATAAATGCTTTCCATTTGCTGGATTCACCCTGCATCCGATTTTCGTCGTACGACGCTCACGACGCTCTCCATCCAATCAGAAAACAGGATTCCGATATTACGAAGCAAAATTCATCGGAATCCTGTTTTCTGATTGGTTGCAGTGTGAATCTAGCAATTTAGTAACACAACTCGACACAAACATCGAATCATTCTTTCTTGGAGTTCTGGATCATTCTTTCAGTGAGTAAGAAAGATAGAACGACACTTGTATTAATTTTTGTTCAAAGTTGGAAAGTACCCTTAACCGTAATACATATCACATAT
This sequence comes from Mycetomoellerius zeteki, assembly GCF_001594055.1. NCBI lineage: Eukaryota > Metazoa > Arthropoda > Insecta > Hymenoptera > Formicidae > Mycetomoellerius > Mycetomoellerius zeteki. The sequence continues at coordinate 1,373,161 of NW_017257632.1, forward strand.
TTCGACTTGGATATTTCATATCCATTACGTTTATAATTACGTATTTAATACATTATATTTGATATGAAATGAAACGCAATGTAAATGCAATATCGCGTCGTTCAATTCAAAATTTTAAACGATTCGCGCGATTTGGAGACAGGGGTGTGAAAACGTGAAGTTAGCAGGGGTTCACAGCGTCGTTGCACAGATTGCGCGTCACTTCGCCGTGTTCCCCGGCTAGCGGAGCAGTAGACGGTCATTTGTGAACATTTGCTAATGGATACGCGGTATCGTTTGATACGTGATTTGTTCGCGGCATTTCGTCCCATTGAAGCCTAAACTGGCTTGAGCTCGACGATATCGAATCGACGACTGACTACTTTGACAGTATCAAATAGGAGAAACGTGACAGCGCGAGCGGGACTTTCGCCTAACCTATACAGTATGCCTATAAACGATGTTGATGTCGGCTCGTATCTAGATATTATCTCTTTTTATTTCTTTGCCCGTTTCGAGGTTTATTTTATCCTCTACTATATTCAAGGCACTGCTCGTTTTTGTTAAACATATTTTCAAGAATCCATCACTGTATCGTATGTTCTTTTTGACAAAGAATATAATAAATATGATAAGAATGTATTAAAAATAATATTTATCTTGTGTGTAGTTAATCACATTGTTAAATTTCTAGATGATATAAATAAGCATCTTGTTATAAAGTTGCAAATATTTTATTAATAAAGTTTATCATGCATTTCTAGATATCCTCACTGGACGAGCCAAAAGTGATAATGGATTCCACCGACGATCCAGTATCTTCAGAGGATATTGGTATTGTATTTCAACCAGAAACTGTGAGTAACTCTGAGAATAAAGGTGATACTGAAAGCTGTATTGAAAAAGTTGTAGAAAATAAGGAATCTGAACAATCACAGTTTGATAAAGATATTTTAGAAGTGCTTGATGAAACAAAAAAACTAATTAAAGAAACTACAATAGCCTATGAGAAAAACTCATATATATCAAACGTGGAAGCGAATGATTCTAATACATGTTTAGAAATCACTGAGGAATACAATACAGAAATTGAAGCAGCAGTTAAAGTAACATTATCTGAAGACAGTAGTGAGGTTGAAATGATCAAAGAGAATAATGCAATCGAAACAACTGAAGAAAATAATACAGTCGAAACAACCGAAGAAAATAACACAGTCGAAACAACCGAAGAGAATAACGCAGTCGAGACAACCGAAGAGAATAACGCAATCGAAACAACCGAAGAGAATAATGCAGTCGAAACAACTGAAGAGAATGGCGCAATCGAAACAACCGAAGAGAATGGCGCAGTCGAAACAACTGAAGAGAATGGCGCAGTCGAAATAACCGAAGAGAATAACGCAGTCGAGACAACCGAAGAGAGTAACGCAGTCGAGACAACCGAAGAGAGTAACGCAGTCGAGACAACCGAAGAGAGTAACGCAGTCGAAACAACTGAAGAGAGTAACGCAGTCAAAACAGCCGAAGAGAATAACGCAGTTGTAACAACCGAAAAGAATAACGCAGTTAAGACAACCGAAGAGAGTAACGTAGTCGAAACAACCGAAGAAAATAACGCAATCGAAACAATTGAAAAGAGTAACGCAATCGAAACAATCGAAAAGAGTAATGCAGTCGAACCGATAGAAGAAAGTAACGTAGTTGAAACAATCGAAGAAACTAATGCAGTTGAAACAATGGAAGAGAATAACACAGAAACAACTGAAGAGAATGTTGCAATTGAAAGTTTCTGTAAAGAAAACGAAGCGATTCATGTAGTTGCGGAAACGACAGAACTAGATATATCCAATTTAACCGATATATGTGACCCAGAGATTTCATTAGCTCTCAATGACTCTTGCAAAGTTCAAAATGATACTGTAAATGATAATAGGAAATCTGCTAATGATGTTGCAGACGAATCTGAAACATCGTCTAAAGAAAATACTAAAGATTGTGATATCCCAGATGAATCAAGTAATAATGCTGATGACGTGCAAGTGTTACAGACTGAAGCTGTATTGGAGAAAAAAGTGGAATCGGAATCTTCAGACAGTAATCTAGAAAATTCTGAAAAGGATGTGTCCGAAAAGAACATTGAGCCCGAAAACACAGAGTTTATACAATTCCCTCATGACAAACAGGACGATTCTCAGATTGAGGGCCAGTCTATGGACGCGGAGGATCCATTTGGCGGTGACAATCTTACATCTGAAAACGTGGAACAGGCGGAAACCGACAGTCTCGAGAACGGGCTCAGTTTTAAAAAGATATATGAACAAGGCAATAATTTGCAGGACGCGGTAAATGCTAGAAATAATGACTGTAATGAGAAACTTAGTGCCGATTCTGCGTTAAATGATCCAAAGGATACTGATGATGCTATCGATAAAGATATGGATAATATTGCTGAAACATCAAATAATGTACAAACTACCATTGATACTCTCGAAAATATTTCAATGGACATTGATCTTCCGGGCACTAGTACGTCAGAAACCGGAGCGGGAAATATGTCCTCTACGAAATCACACGATGGACAAGATGGGCAGGCGAAAAAAAATATCGAAGAAATTACACCGATGGAAACAGACGAGGAGCAGACCGATGTATTACCAGGACAAGATGACGAATTATGTATCATTCCAGATAGCATGAAAGTAATAATACCAAATAAGTCTGGTAAAACAATAGACGACGATCAAAGCGAATCTGTAGTTCCTAAAGATTCGGAATGCGAGGAAACAACACAGAAAAGTAGCAAAACTAATTCCGAGCCTCAAAAAGATATTTCACAAAATGAATTAGTAACTTCAAATGAAAATGAAGCAGAAAGTACCGTAAAGCAAAAAGCAACTGTTCCAGATAAGTCAGCAACAAAAAATTTAATTCCAGCAACGGATGTTATTAATATTGATGATGAAAAAACTTCAGAAGTGGAAGAGATTGGTAGTAAAGAGACATGTAAGCAATGTGGTGAAGAAAGAGCATGCAAAATTCAGGTGAAATTTGGTACAGACAATTATCTTGTATGTTCGAAAACGTGTAAGGCATTATTTAAAGCAGCTAATAGTAAAGTAATCAATATACTAACCGAAGACACCAGCTCTAAACGAGAGAAGCGTTGTGCGTCTTGCTTATTAAATATAGATGCAAAGGACGAGCGAAATCTTTCCTGGGAAACAATGGAGTTCTGTAATGAGGAATGTTTAGGAAAGTTCCAAAGAAAGTATGGAAGCTTCTGTAAAAATTGTAACGGTACAGTTCAAGCCGTGAGTTTAGGGAAATACTGTGTGAGATTTGGATGTGACGTAAGGCAGTTTTGTTGCTCGACATGTTTAGAGGAATTCAAAAAGGGTTTAAAAGTGTGTAGTTACTGTCAGAAAGACATAAGTTTTAGCACAGACGGTTTTCTTGCACCAGTAGGAGAGAAAGGGCAGTTTAAAGACTTTTGTACCCAGGACTGTATGGAAAAATATTCGAAATTGAATTCTACGGAGCCACCAGCTACAGAGAAAAAGCCATGCAGTGTCTGTAAGGAGGTAAAATAATTTTTCTGCTCTTCATTCGCTAAATTTATTATAGATAATTTTTTAAATATCATGTAATTTTTTTCTTTTTCATAGGAAAAGCTTGTACACTGCGAAGTTCAAATATACAATAGTACTCCAGTAGCTATATGTAGCGAACCTTGCTTTGCTGCATTTAAGTTTGTGAAACAAGTCAAACCTGAACAATGCTCTACCTGCAAAAAATTTTTTGAATTACCTAATAAACAACATTTTATTGTGTTTTATGAGAATGAACCTCATACGTTTTGTAACAAGACGTGTTTAAATATATTTATCATAACAAATAGGAAGATAGTTCCATGTAATTGGTGCAAAGTAAAGAAATATAACTTTGATATGATTAAAAAGGAATTGTCAAAAACGGGACAAACCCTGATGATGTGCAGCTTAAATTGTTTAACGTTATATCAGGTATTTTATTACTTAAAATAAAGCTGGCTTCAGACAACATGGTCACTGTATACATTTGGTCACTGTCATAGTCAAGTAATAAACGTTGGTCTCCTACGATGTGTTTTAAAAAAAACTATAATACTTTTATGTCTTCCAATGTCAACATTGGCAATATACGATTCTAATGGACCACATTTATTTATAGGACAGAGCCAATGTCACATAAGCCAATGTTTACACACATTAACCATATCGTCTGGAATTGATTTTGATAACAACGTATTATTAGATAAGAATAGTATAATTAAAAAATTTGTTTATAGGTTTCCATCAATGCAGTATCTGCAAAACGAATTAACTGTGATTTATGTAAAGAGTATTCTTTAGCGCATTATCATTTGACAATGTCGGATGCGACAATACGTAATTTTTGTTCGTACAATTGCGTCATGAATTTTCAAGCACAATACACTAAGTCCCCTATAACTATACCGTCGAGCGATGATCCCGTGCCTACAGGCTTGCCCAAAAGGACTACATTACCACAGAGAAGTACGAATCAAATTATTTCCAACGAGATACAAAATAAGAAAACCATGCCCGTTATTTCTTCCGTAACGAGCTTAGCTACAATAGGGAATGGACCAGCAAGTCCGACGCCGCAGCAAAATAGTGTGGTAATGCCTGCGAACGCGAGTCAAACAACACAGATGGTATGCAAGAAACAAGTGATTACCAGGCCACCTAGTCCAGTGAAAGTGCATAACAAGAGTACGCAGTGCAAGCCTATAGTACATACAAAAGGGGTTTATGTGCGTCCTCATCCTTGCACAAAGGCGACACAAACGACGGAAAACGTTCAACAGGTGGTCATACCCATACCAGTTCCAATTTATGTTCCGTTTCCAATGCATATGTATAGTATGCCTTTCCCAGTTCCAATGCCTTTTCCTCTACCCATTCCTGTTCCCTTATTCATACCTACTACGAGAAACAGTGCTAAGGGAATTATGAAAGATATGAAGAAAATACAAGAAAAAATACCAGCAGATCCGTACGAAGCCGAACTCCTTATGATGGCCGAAATGGTAGCTACCGAAAAAAAGGCCAACGACAGTGATTCGGATTCAGTAGACGATAGGTAAACAATAATATTGTTTACAGATTGGAGATTAGAATATTAGAATGGCTCAACTAATTAAAATTTAAATCAAAGATAAGAAAGAGCAATGAGCCATGTTAGTTGTTCTTGCATTGCATTAATATATTGTTTAATTTGTCTTATCTACATCAGTTAACAGGCTGCAAAGTTATACAATTAAACTCGTTTCATGAATTCAAAACAATTTTCGTCAATTTTTAAAATAAACTTAAAATTCATGGTCTCAGGCTAGGAGCGTGTAATTTAATTCACGTGAAACGAATAAAGAAATGAATAAAGAAAAAACTATTTTTTATGTAATGCAAGAACTGTCGCAATGCCCTTTCTTATCTTTCATGTAAAGTTTAGATTATTTGAATGCAGAACTATCTACAATATTTAATAGCAATATGATGTTTAATTCTGCACAGAATAAATTTAGAATAGAAGGAAATGCATTAATATTTCACAAGATAATATTAACCCTAGCTATATATACACTGGGATCCCAGAAACCTCAGAACAATTTGCTAAATCGAGATTGTTTTGCATTTTTTAACTTTTCTTTTTCTTTCAACCTATATATCTCGAAGCTTCTTAATTCTATCGACTTTTACACATGGATTTGTTCCTTAATCAATTCTCCATCGATTGAAAAAAAAATTAATTGAAATATGTCCATTTTTACGGAAGTTATGACAACAAATATGGATGGGGTCCTACGAACTCAAGTGTGTATATCAAGGGTAGAAAAAGAGTGTGTATAGCTAGGGTTAAGTTGATAATCCGTCTGGCAACCAAAGATACAAAATTATTATATTCATTTGCTTCTTAAAAATTTTATTTCTATTTATCTCACGCATCAAAAGCAAATATTTCTGTTTAGGGAAGATGACACAGCTGATCAAGACAATTTACATAGTGATGGTTTCAGTCCAGAAGCAGTTGATTCCAATAACGCCTTTGGAGACGACATGTTACAAATGGCGTTAAAAATGGCCACGGGAGAAATAGATGAGCCAGCAGTCGATTTGGAAGCTGCCTTGACGCCGAATACGATTACAGCTACGCAGGCACCACCAGAAAACGCTTTGGACAACGATGGTATGTAATGTATCTTAAAAATGAATTAACATGATATATTAATAATCATGTTTTATCATTTACTGTTAAAATTAACATTTTTTTAACTCATACGTTTTTCAGTACAATCGGAACGACTAATGGTTACCTCTAGAGGAAGAAAACGTGTTGTTCCATACAAACCTCGATCAACACCAGCCAAACGGATGAGACGTGTCTCTGGTACAAATGATATGCCATTGATGCCACCGCCGGAATCACAGCCACCTCCGCAGCCACGCATTATGGAACCAATAGAAAAACCTGATGCTAATATGGCGTTAAAATATACATTTGGTGTAAATGCATGGAGACAATGGGTTCGTAATTGTTTCTTATTTATATGCACGATAACGAGACAGAAATATTACTATGGATTTTACTAGGTATTTTAAAAATATACAGGTTGTGGGAAAGAATGCCGAATTAGAAAAACAAATTACAACGACGAGAAAGATAAAGTTGTTCAAGACAGATCTCTTACAACTTACTGCGGACGAGTTAAATTATTCACTATGCCTCTTTGTGAAGGAAGTGAGAAAACCGAATGGTGCAGAATATGCTCCCGATACAATATATTATCTTTGCTTAGGTAAATCAACTTTTGAATAATACAAGAATCAGCAATTACAAATATACCAGATAGAATAGAGCTAAGTTAGTCCATCATTTTTAACCTTAAAGTAATCAAGAAACACGGTAGTGTCTCGCGCCAAGTATATGCGTCCGTACTGGGCGCAGAAGACACTACAGTGTATCTTTACCTGACCCGACGAGTTGACCGGGTAAACTATGTTCATATCTAAATAACGCGTAGGCAAACGAAATTTTTAAGGTGAATAAGGTTCAATCGATAGCACGGGGTCCCATTATGTAATAAAAGTATCTTTATTTTTTTTTTTATAAATTTAAGGCAACAAACAATATCTTTTTGCAGTAATGTACTTGTAACCAGGGAATGGAAGTAACTCGTTACTTGTAACGAAGTTACGGTTACAAGTTACTTTTTTGGTAACTTTACTGGTAACTGCGTTACCTTTTTTTATAACGGTAATGTAGTTACATTTTTTTGGTAACGGTAACGAATTTTACAATTACTTTTATCGTTTACATACGACTGGACACGGTTTGATTGAACACGAGTCACTCATAGCGCTTGAAACTAAAAAGCCCCTAGGCATCCGTCCGCTATAATTGGTGATTGTCGATTTTAAAAAAGATTTTAAAAAACGAAAAATTACTTTCTCAAGTAACGATAATTAACGAGTTACTTTAAAAAATCGGTAGAAATGATAACTAGTAACCTAGTTACTCTTTCTACTCGGTAACGAGTATAACTGTAACTTGTTACTTTTAAAAAGTAACTTTCCATTCTCTGCTTATAACTACCTTGAACAATCATGATTGCTTCTTGAAAGTACAAGTATGACCTCTAAATGTTCAGTATACGCTACTCAGAAACATGGACAATATCGTGAGAAATGGATGAAATAGCCCCGCTCTACCCTATTTTTTTCGTAAACCTTGGTTTTAGTGTTATTCAATATATTTTTTTCATGTACTCGTTCTAGGAATACAGCAATATCTATTTGAAAATCACAGGATTGATAACATATTCACGGATCCGTACTATGAGAAATTTACAGATTGCCTAAACGAGGTAGCGAAAAAGTTCTCTGTACTGTACAATGATGCACGTAAGTGTTTTGCTGTCCGTAATTGCATATTTTTATTTTCATTTTGTCTTTTCGAACACCATGTTGTCCGTTTTGCAGAATACATCGTGACCAGGGTAGAAGAGGAACATTTATGGGAATGTAAACAATTGGGTGCCCATTCTCCACACGTTCTGTTAAGCACGCTCATGTTTTTTAATACGAAACATTTTAATCTTGTGGTAAGTCCACCATGAGATTGGTTAATAAATCATATAACTCGTTATTGTAATATTTTGTTACAGTATTAATAAATATTTCTCGAATGCTTGTCCATATCTTTTTTAGACGGTAGAAGAGCATATGCAACTTTCCTTTTCTCATATTATGAAGCATTGGAAGCGCAATCCAGCAGCTCAACCCCCCACGGCAGTGGCAGGAAAAGTTCCTGGCTCAAGAAACGTTCTTCTGAGATTTTATCCGCCACAATCAGCTCTTGGTTAGTTATAATATATTCACATATATACCATAAAAATTTTAGTTAATGCTGATTTATATTTGTACAAATTATTTATTATTTCTTACTTCTTTTTAAAGAAGCTAATTCACGGAAAAAGAAGGTATATGAACAACAAGAAAATGAGGAGAATGCATTGAAATGCCCTGTTAAGTTATACGAATTCTACTTGTCGAAATGGTACGTATACATATTATGACTGAACAAACAAAAACATTAAATTTAATTTATTGCGTAAATTTGGATTACTATGTTACACTATCTTGCATTTGAAATATTTCAGTCCTGAAAGCGTTAAGACGAGAAATGATGTCTTCTATCTATTGCCAGAACGCAGTTGTGTTCCGGATAGTCCGGTATGGTACTCGACATCGCCCCTTGCGAAGGAACAACTCATCAAAATGTTATATCGTATTAAAATGGTTAAAGAAATTAATGTAGCTTTACTAACGAGTTAATTTAATCTATTAAAAAATGATCTCTTATATATTGTTAAGGTAGAGTAAGTAAAAAAAAAGCAAAAGAAGGAAGACTTATCTATTTTAACACTTTGACACTATCCAAAAATCGGAGTTAACTCCGAACTCTGCAGTATATATATTTCGTTAAACAATATTGTATGTTTATTGTAAAAATGAAATCTCTTAAATATTTTTCGTGAGCACGTATCAATATTTAACTTGTATTCTTACAGATACAGAAGAACATTTTTCTTAACATGCATGTATAATGAGACGTTGCTTGTGCTTACCAAGCACAAGATGTTAGGTTTTTGCCAAGATTTTTGCCTTTTGAAATGTATGTACGCAGAGTGTTAAAATGGTGCAGAAGAACGATGATTATAAATCGGACAGTGCGATATAGAAATATAGGATTAATTGAGTTTTCTAATTTCTATTGTATATTTTTCACTTCCCAATAAAAATTAACTCATCGATGATTAAAAACTTTACGAAATTATGAATTATATATTATATATATGTATATATATGTATGCATATTATTTAAACTTTATATTCACTAAATGTAAGTATTTCTGCAGAAAATCTATTTATCTTTTTTTACCTTATAGTTAATACTAAAAATCTTTATTTAAAAATTTAATAATTAATATATATTAAGTGAAAATAGACCTATAAGCTTAAACACATGAGTGAAAAACATATTCAATCAAGGCAATCTTTCGTGCCTAATAATATTTCTTATGATTTTATATAATTTCCAGATCAAGCTATTGTTTATTTGTCGATTTGAAACAGTCCTAAACTGAAGCAAGAATAGTAATATCACAAATTAAATTGATAAACAATTTAATATTATTGTTGCAAGTAATGATTTGATGTTAATAAGCATCTTAACCGAAATAATTGACGTACAGTTAACTTGATCTGGAAATTGTATAAATTTACAAGAAATATTAGACATGAAGAATCTACTTAATCAAATATGGAGTTTTTCACTCATGTGAATTCAATAATTGTATAAAATCCTAATTTTGTCTATGACACTGAATTATGATACTGAATTATGATAATGGAGCGGATATCATTACAAAGATACAGAATTGTAATAAAAAACAAATACATTTATTTCATTTTAATTCCTTATATAGATTGAAAAATGCTGTACATAATCAAAAATTCACCCAGTTTTTTGCGGACGTACGAAAGCACGCTTGTGTTTTTGTCTATGTCTAGTAATTTCCACTTCGTGTAATTTTGTATGCACTTCATTAAATATTTCATTTTGATCCTCTTCGGGGATAGTTTCCCTAAATAAAAAGATATAAATTAGAACGAATCTTAAAAAAATGTAAAGTATTATAAAAAGATAAATGTGTCCTGTTTTCTTACCGGTATTTTTTCATTAAATCGTACTTTTCCCAAGGTGTTGCTGCAGCTTTAGCTTTTCTAATGCGTCTCTCAGGAAGCTGTAATTCTGTTATACCTTTCAACTCTTGACGCTCCCATTTCTCTAACCATGGACGAGGATTAAGCTGCACTTTGATCTCATTCACAGGTACCGATGCACCTTCTAGCAGATACTCTGGTTCCATGTCGAAAGGGAAGGTACTATATTCTGCTGGTGCGTCCCGTAGGTATCGTAGATGTGAATCCAATCTTCTTTCAAGCCTAAGTATGTATTATGAATAGAATCGAAAAAAACACTTCAGAGCAATTTATGTAAATGACTGTGTATAAAAAAAGAAACAGCTTTGCACACACAAATGTTGTGATTTTTAAATATGATTAGTTCTTAATTAATCTTATGATTAGTCCCTAATTCTTCATTGGATTTGAATGTATAACCAATTATGTCAAAGAATCTTACAACAGTTGCAAAGTTGTCTGTTCTGCTGAATGCAGCCAATAATTATATTTACCTAAGACATTCTATCTTCTGTATTGCAGGATCATATAACTCGTAGATTACTTCGATTCCTTGGTTATTAACCATGTTTCTCAGCACACATGTAGCTCTCAAGCCAGATCCTTTCCTCTCGATGCATATGCCAACAAACTTATTAACCTTTCCAGGAGCGTGTGGTTCAGAATAAGTTACAGCTAGTACAGAACCAACATAGAACTCAGGTATCGCTACATGTGTGCGTCTTGCCAGCATATCCATGCGCTCCAGTTTTTCTCGGAGTAAGTTACGATACTTTGGATCTGGATCTGGTAAAAATTCTGGATAAATGAATCGATACCTATTAGGTATCGCTTTCCTCTGTTCAATGTTTTGTTTTGCTTTCTTATTATTTTGTGATTCTTGTACTGAATCTTGAGTGATCATGGAGGAGTTTCCTCTAACTGCATAGCCTAAAAAAACAACTTTGTATAGCCTTAATAATTGAAACTCTTATACATGTGACAAGGACAAAGTCGTGTTTTGATATTGTTATATAACAACCAAAATCTTCAACATCACAAAAATTTTAGAGAAGGTAAAAAGAAATGAAAAAATTTAGAAATAAATGAATGGCACAAAGTAAAAAATATTTTTTTAATTGTGAAAATTTATCTCAAATGTGTTTATTCTCATTTTAATCATAGTGATATCCCCATTATAATAAATCTTTTAAATAATCTTTTAAAACGATAAAATAAAAAATTAAAACTTTAGAAAAATGTAAGGTTTCACTTTTGTGAATGTTGTTGTTGCCGGTATCTAACAAAAAAATTATGTTGTGCGTTGAAACATGTATCTAATATAATTTAACAAATTTGTCTCGTTATTGTGCAGCAAATTGAGAAAGATTGAAAAAGCACAGGATAGAATGTGATCAAAATCTAACATAACCTACGTATTATTTTCGCTGCTTGCAGTCCATAACCGCGAGAGAAAATCCTTGATATCACAACCATTGTTTTAATCTTCTATTATTATTCTCGTACATTCAGTTAGACACGCACAAATCTTTCTTTCTCTTTTAAAAAAAATAATTATTTTTATGAAGTCCGGTGTTTAATTCTAATCATTCTAATCCTCTATTTGCTTCCATTAAAGTCACTAAATTTCTTAAAGTACCGCAATTGATTTCAGAAATAGATCTGTTCGCGTTACTTGAAATCCCTAAAAATTTTTGAACTTAAAATGAGATAGATATATATTTGGACGTTGAAAGGAAAGAAAGCGAAGATGCTGAGTGCAAAAAGTGCATGCAACAGACCTAATGTTGCGTCTGCCATAAAATGGCCGAAGTGCACAGAGTACACAATTTCAAGCATGGTGATTGGTGGTTCATCTTTTAAACTGTACTTACATGTCCCTTCGTGCACTTTCATACACTAAACTTCTACATACAAATAAATCCGTATTAAACTAAAGAACACATAAATTAAGTATTCATACATATTTTTTAATTTATGAATAAATTAATTACAATTAAAAAACATTGATTTACATACTTGACGGCTTCATTTTCCTAAATAAAGTACATATATACAAATGCATAAATTCGAAATGGCCGCGTTTTGCGTCAAAATGAATGCGAGTTTGCGGTACTTTAGAAATTTAGTGACTTTAGCTTCTATTACAGTGAAGCGCAGAATTTGACGGCATATTCGAGAAATTCGTATAATCTGTCGGTATTGCAGAACATTCGTGACCGATTAATAGGAATTCTCATGAAAGTTAAAGTTATTAGAAAAACATATTTTGCAAGAAGTAAATAAAATGAAACTAAGCCGCTAGTTCAAATGTTTAAATTTAGGGGCTAAATTGACGATATTAGATAAACGTATAATAGAGACTCTCTAATAAGAGTCGCCACACTTTTTTACATACCAGAGTATTGATTGTGTATAAAATAAAATTATAAATATTTCAGTAAACTTTTGTTCACTTTTGTAATTTTAACTTTGTATCAAGATACATGGCACGATAAAATCTTTAAATTTTTTAAATAATTTTTGTAAGAAAAAGATGTTAAACTAAACAATTCTTCTCGCATGCATTATTTCGACACGTAATGTAAAGAAATTCATTTGTTAAAATTGTTATCTTTAAAATATCTAATTTTAATTATATTGTTGAAATTTAAAAGTAATATATGAGAAAAAAAAATTTAGATATACAAATACAGGGCGGGAATTCTTGAAACACGGCAGATCAATCAACGCGTGACTTTCTCATGTCGTGCTCTTATTAGAGAGTCTCTGTTTTTATCATATAATAAGAACTCTTACATATCAAATAAATAAATAACACAGCTGATAAGATCACTTGGATCAATATTATAAGTACGAGTATTTGGCATAAAGTTGTCATATTGATTTAGGTCCTATGCATAATGGAAATAATATTAAGAACAGGAATTATTATTAAATATTTATTAAAGAAATGAAAAAATTAGGAATAGAGACATAATATATGTCTTATTTTTATTTGTCTATTGTGCGTTATGTTTATAATCTCTATTTCTAAATTTTATTTTATTTTTCTAATATTTAAGAAGTAGGAGATACGGTACGTGAAGACAATTATAATGCAATGCACAATTACAGATCTCCGTAGCTTCATAAAACATAAGTACAAAAGTCTCATTACAAAATAATATTGCTTTTATGAGATAAAATATAGTTGAAGTCCATTATATTATTTGCACTGTGAGTAAAGAGCAGATAATTTTTTATTTATTATAACATAACTTTGTTATAATATTTTCATTATAAGATTTTTACAAGTGAAATTATAAGATTCAGATCTGTAAAGACTCTCACACAGCTTCATAAGAAATAAGCTGAAAGAATAAAAATATGATAAAGTATATAATTAATTTCAATATTTAACATTTTATTTAAGTATATTATTGCTAATTGTATATAATTAATTTTAAAACTTACTTGAAAATAAAAATCTTTTATCTCAATATAATCTTTTTAAGTCTCCCTCTTTATAATTCTAAGATTTCAATATTTGAAATATTCAATATGTGAAATTCAAAGAAACAGTCATTATTTATTACAAGTTAAAATTTTATTTCATTTCTTATTGTTATTTTCATGTTTTGAAATTACTGTTGTGTTATAATATTTTATCTGAAAATAGTGATTTTCGAGTTATTAGCGACACTTGTTTTACTTAATTCTATCGATCAATAATTTAAAAAAAATCGAAATTTAAAATCGAAATTGGCGCGAATTAATGCAATGACCGGAGCGACATGTTCTGATCGCGTACATTTAGAAAAGTAACTAGAATATGTGGTTATCAGTGGTTATTGCGGGTTATGGACATTATGGTTATGTTTTCCGAGCGCCTGTCGCCTAGAAAGATTTGAGTGATCCAAAGTGAAACGAGTGAATTCCTTCATCATACCTCTGTAAATTATATTTTACGGTGCAATTAAAAGTATGTAATATGCAGTATATAATCAAATAATTATTACATGTACAGAATAACCTAATTGCGAGTTGGAAATTCGCGGAGCTACCGCGGCGGAGACAATTTGAGGTTATACGAATTCAAGATGAAGAGATCGCATTCACGAAGGGACGAGGACGAGAACGAGGAACGTTCTCGTAAGCGCAGAGACCGCAAACTTGACGACTCCAAAGAGTTAAAACATAACGGCGATCACAGGAGTTCCAGGCACCACGATGATCATAGTTCCAGACGCAATGACGAGCACAGAAGTTCCAAGCGGGACGACAGCTACCGCGGTTCCAAGCGCGATGACGATCATCGGAGCTTTCGACGCGACGATCACAGAGATCGTAGGTACAACGACGATCACGGTGATCTTAGGGATATCGACGGCGAAGCAGGCGGGAAGCGGAAATCGCTGCGGGAGGAGATTGGCAACAGGTACTACGGAGAACCGGATAAAGCGCGGGAGAACCCGGAGGACGCCAAGCAGAAGCGGACGGTAGATCTTCTGACCTCGAAGACGGGAGGCGCGTACATCCCACCTGCCAAATTACGTATGCTCCAAGCAGAGATCACTGACAAGTCGGGAGCCGCTTACCAACGTATTGCCTGGGAAGCGTTGAAGAAATCCATTCACGGATACATCAATAAAGTGAACACCAGCAACATCGGGATCATAACGCGGGAGCTGTTGCACGAGAACATTGTTCGAGGTAGAGGTCTGTTGGCACGTTCTATTATCCAAGCACAAGCTGCGTCTCCAACATTTACTCCAGTTTACGCGGCACTGACATCTATAATCAATTCCAAGTTTCCTAACATAGGCGAGCTGGTGCTGAAGCGGCTCGTTCTGCAATTCAAACGTGGATTCAAAAGGAACGATAAACCTTTGTGCATTTCTTCAGGAACTTTTATAGCGCATTTGGTTAACCAACGTGTGGCTTATGAGATTATTGCTTTGGAAATCTTGACTCTACTGCTGGAGACGCCAACCGACGATTCCGTCGAAGTGGCCATAGCGTTTTTAAAGGAATGCGGCATGAAACTGACAGAGGTTTCGCGAAGGGGTATCGAGGCTATCTTTGAAATGTTGAGGAACATCCTGCACGAGGGACAATTGGACAAGCGAGTCCAGTATATGATAGAAGTTATGTTCCAGATCAGAAAGGATGGATTTAAGGATCACGAGGCTGTACCCGAAGAACTGGATCTCGTGGAGGAGGAACATCAAATCACCCATTTAATAAGATTGGACGACGAGATGGAAGCACAAGATATATTAAATGTGTTTAAGTTTGACACCGACTATCTTGCCTCCGAAGAAAAGTACAAGCAATTGTGTAAAGAAATTCTTGGTTCGGACGTTAGTGACTCGGAAGGCGACGACGAAGATGGTGAAGAGGAAAGCTCGGACAACGATAGTAGCACGGAACAGACCGAGGGAAAAGAAGTGATTCTCGATAATACGGAAACAAATCTGACCGCACTTCGACGGACTATATATCTGACTATACACTCTTCGCTCGATTTCGAGGAGTGTGCGCATAAATTAATGAAAATGCAATTGAAACCTGGACAGGAGATCGAGCTGTGTCATATGTTTTTGGACTGTTGCGCAGAAATGCGGACATACGAAAAGTTCTTCGGTCTTCTGGCCGGTCGGTTTTGCGCCATTAATAAAATATATGTAACGCCGTTCGAGCAGATTTTTAAAGATTCTTACCACACGATACATCGCCTCGATACGAACAAGCTGCGGAACGTATCGAAATTCTTCGCGCATTTACTGTTTACAGATTCCATATCGTGGAGCGTACTTTCGTGCATAAAACTGAACGAGGAAGACACCACGAGTTCCAACAGAATATTTATCAAGATCTTGTTTCAGGAGCTCTCCGAGTACATGGGTCTGGCGAAGCTGAACGAACGGGTTAAGGACTTAACGTTGCAGGAGGTGTTCGAAGGACTGTTCCCCAGAGATGATCCGAAGAACACGCGTTTCGCGATCAACTTCTTTACATCGATCGGCTTGGGTGGTTTGACGGACGATTTGAGAGAACATTTAAAGTCCCATCCGAAGCCAGTTGTTGTGCCGACATTAATTACCAAGGAAGAAGAACCCTCGAGCTCCGACGAGTCTAGCAGTTCGTCATCCAGCTCCAGCTCGTCTAGTTCGACGACAACCGATTCATCATCGTCAGAGGATGAAGTTCCGGCGAAGAAGAAGAAGAAAAAGAAAGTGCTGCATAAACGAAAAGAAAATAAATCGAAATCGGGAGACAAAAAGGAAGAGAAGACTAAGAAAGTGCTCAGCAAAAAGAAGAAGGGCAAAGCTTCGAAAAAGGACAAATAAAACAGAGATAGAAATTAAATAATATTAAAATAATAGACATATAATACCTATAATAATAGATATATAGATAATACCTTTTTGTAAGTTGTACGATAAAGCTGTTCTGTACAAATTATATTTTATGATTTACATTTGACTAAGTTTTTAAAATTCCGAGCGAGCAGGAATAATAAATGGAAATACAATATTTATTCTACTTTGCATACTATTTATTATTCGATAAACATATGTTAGTATCGTAGATCAGCATTCGTCTTATCATTTAATTACATTCTATGTTTTAACATTTCCAGAAGACGACGAAGAGCGCCTCTGCGTTTCTAAATAATATTCTTGGAATTTAGCTAACGATCTTTCCCATTTTCACAACTCGTTAAGAACGGAGTGAAACGCGTCATCGTTATCGTCAACACCGGAGCCTCGTGCCGTCCCTGACAATGAACACAAGATGGCAACGATAGCAAAGAGCGCGCACGCCGCGGCCGCGCCTCCACGTCGTCGCTTGTGGATGCGTGTGCAGCATGCCGCCGCCGTGCGAGTGTGTGCGTAACGCGCGGGGAGGTACGCAGGCTATTTTGACGGGAAGGTCACATGACTAGACGGCTGTCGGCCGTCCGATTCACACAGACGCGTGCCGCCGACCGCGCGTCGTAACCGAGCTATGCGCTCAGCGCGTTGCGGCCTACGTCGCATTGCACGTGTGTATGGATTGGTACACACGCGTATGACGCGCACACACCTGCTCTCGGTCGACGCGGCGAGGGGACCGCAAGGCGGCGCAGGGATGTGTGGCCAGGACCGTGAGATGAACGGAGACAAGAGAAATTCGTATATCGTGGGTCCTTTGATAAAAGAGTAAAACTATTCTTCTATAATTTTGTCTCTGCTTTCTCTTACTGTGCATCATATTTTTAGATGTCAGGATGTCGTGGCTTCGATGAAACTCCTTGGTTTATTGTGTCCTGAAAGTTCATACATCATCCTTATCTGCTTTCTATTCTTACATCCTTGTCTGGACTGAGTGGAGTCTGAAAGACAATAAATCACAATACTGTATTATCCCGAGTGCTCCGAGCAGACTTCTTCCTTCTAAATGCCAGATCCACAAGTTATAGCTGTAGAAACAAAGCATAAGGAATTAAAACGCTTTCAGGAACCAAGATGCACCTAAGATTGTAAGGAGCTCCGGTAATTCGAAAATATAATAGAATAGAGTAATACGAGCATTTTACATGGATTCTGCATGACAAATGCAGTGACATGAGACTGTTGATTTCTTGCTCCGGCACTGTTCGCGACAGGCGCGGTGGTGCGCAGTAGGTGGCCGGTTGTCGCGAGAAGGGGGAAGAAAAGGGAGGAGTGGCCGACGTCGTCGTCGTCGCCGCGGCGGCGGCGACGACGACGGCCGCGATGCTCGTAGAGGGGAACGAGACAGGCATGCGGAGTTTACGGTGATTCTTTACCACCGAGCGGACGCGTGCGCGCGACCGAGCGGAGCTCGCAGTACATACACCGAGGCATGCGTGCAGAAACGCGCGCGTGCACGTAATGGGTGGCTGAAAAGTCATAGCGTTTTTCATTGGCAGAACTAGTGCGCATTCGGTGCACTTTAAAGCCGTTGTACACAAATCGACATAAAGATGTATGTTTAATAAAAATATAGAAACGAATTAAATCGCGAAATATTCAATATATTTTATTGTGCTATTTGATAAAATACACATTGGACATTTTATCAATTAAGATATCTCACTTTTACATTTAGATTAGAATAGTGTACCACAGCTGTAATATGCACTGAATGCGCACTTAATTCTGCCAATTAAAAACATTACGGCTTGTTCTTTTTAGCTGAATTTTTACACCAGTTCATCTTTCTTTTTTTCTTTCCTCCCGAAGAGAAAAGGAAAGAAAGATGAACTGGTGCAAAAGTTCAGCCAAAAAGAACAGGCCTGTTACTAAAACATAGGATTCTAAAGAGAGGATTTAAAAACGAAGAGAAACTCCGAAATAATTCTTTTCTCATAAATGATCGGAGATGAACTATATTCCCATATAGCGCGGATCTCCAAGGGACGTCCAGAGAATATTTCTATGTCCTCTGAACGTCCTAAGGACATCTTTCTAGGACGTCTTTCGGATAAATGTGTTGTGTGGGTTGGTTTCTAGAGAAACTGCGAAGATTTAAAAGTAAAGAGAAACCTCGAAAGGGGGGGAGATTTGTAAGCGACCGAAAACTGCTATATTCTCATATAGCAGATCTCCAATGTTCTAAAAACGTCCAAAGAACGTCTCTATATTCTTTAAATGTTATAAGGATATTCCTAGGATGTCTCTTGGATAAAGTGTGCTGTATAGGTTGATCTATTAGATGATCCTTATTCCTCCACTTAATCTTAATACTATTTTAAATTAAATTTGACGCTTAACTGTTAAGGCATTTAACTAAGGCCCGATTGCACCAACGACTGTTATTTTGACCTTAGAGATTTTTAAGCGAAACTTAAAAATCTCTTTTTTTAAAGCCAATAGAGAAACAGAAAGGGAGAAAGTTTTAAGCCACGCTTAAAATTAAAGTAACGTTCGTGCAATCGGGCCTAAGACATTTAACTTTGATTGCGTTCATCAGAAAAAGTAACTTTACAACAGTTACAAGATTCTTTAAAATAAAAATTATAGTTTTTATATGGCTCCAAGAATAAATTAAATAAAAGTACAATGCCTATATGAGTCTTCGCTGTTGTTGGTGGATAAATAATATATTTATAAGACGAGAGAGATAAGATTCTGAACATAAATATAAATTTATTATATTGAAGAATCTTGACAGTTGCAAAGCAACTTTTTTGCTAAATGCAAAAAGCTGTTGAATCAAAAAGACGCAAAGAAATTTGGAAAGAGGTATCACGCTGTAGGCAAACACCAGTGCGTAAAGTCCTTATTTTCTCGTCACGCGGTACATAGAGCCGGTTGAAAACTCACACTGAGAGAGCGCGACGACGTGCATGTGTACGCGCACATGCGCACGCACACAGACGGGAAGCGAGAGAGAATGTATGTGTGTCTGTGGGTGCATGAGAGGAGACAGTCTCGCTCTCTCAAGGGCTCCGCCGACTCTCGCCTCGTGTTTACGCGGTCGCGCGCGCATGTGTACAGGCGCGGACATCGCCAGAAGAGACAGACAGACAGATAGACAGAGAGGGAGTGAGAGAGAGAGGAGAGAGAGGAGGAAGAGCAAAAAAGCGAGAAGGAGAAGGGCCCCTCCACTCGCGCGTGAGAGCAAAAAGACTTCGCGGAGCGGGAGCGAGAGAGAGGAACGAGAGAGGAGCATCTACACGGTCGTCGTCCACGAAAGCGCGGCGGGCGAGGAGGTGCGTGCGTGAAAAAAAAACGTATGTATATATCGCTGAGTCTGCCGTTGTCTCGTTAGCGTCTGTGCATAGAACGAGAGAAACAGAGAGAGTGGTGGGAGTGAGAGGAAAAGACAGAAAAATATTCGCGTCGCAGCTCGTGCGTGCGCTCTCGCATCAGCGGATGGTCCATCGGTGTTTCCACGTCGCCCGGGATTGGAATCATCGTTGCGATCGGCCTCTCTCGCGGCGCGGTAAGAAATATGCGTGCTCCGGTCGCCGCGAGTGACCGCTACCCGTCGTCGTCTTGTCCACGGTCATACGGTGCGTGCTCCGCCGCCACCACCACCACCACCACCACCACCACCGCCGTCGCCGTCGTCGTCGCAATCGATACGCCATTGCGTCGCGACGTGCCGACGAGTAAATCGCTCGTCTGACGATGCCAGCCGTGCTGGTGGTCGTGCTCCAGTGATGCGATAATATTTTCGCCGGACGTATCATCGCTGACATCCTCGTTGTTGTTGGCGCGCGTGGCGGCGCGGCGTCCCGATAGCGATCGTCGGCGACGCCAGTAGCGACAGCGACGACGACGAGGAGGAGGAAGAGGAGAAGAAGAAGAACGAGGTGGTGGAGGAGGAAGTTCGTGTTGGCGCGCTCGGCGGGGAATGTCGTCGACGAGGACGCGGACGCTGATAACATGCACTGTCCGCGACACCAGTGCGCCGTGCTCGATTGACGGACGGAAAGAGATGATAAATAGCAAACGCTCGCGTGTACAGTGAGCAACGTGCGACGATATAGTTGGACGTGAAAATAAATAGACAGCATATATATATATATATGTGTGTGTGTGAGTGTGTGTATATATATAAATCATGTGCCATTTCTCGTTGTCCGTAGATTGCGTTCGATAAGACTGTAAGACTCGGCTATGGATCGTTGGCCCGTCGTGTATCCGTGACCGTGCTGCTTTCGTCGCGCATCGACTTCGCGGCTGCGAGAGAACGTCGCGTTGAAAACCGCCGTAGGAGGAGGAGGAGGTGCTGGTAGAGGACAAGAAGAAGAAGAAAAAGAAGAAGAAGAAGAAGAAGAAGAAGAAGACTGCGACAACGAGGTGAAGGAGGAAGAGGGCAGTAGCAGAGAACAAGAGGGGAGTTCGCGACAGAATCGGAGGGAACTCGCTCGCGGAGAGAAGACTCTCGTTCGGAGGACGGCGCTCGCTGCGTACGATCTCCGCGAAAGCACGCGCGAAGAAGAAGGAGAAAGAGAGAGAGAGAGAGAGAGAGAGAGAATCGCAGACAAAGAGAACGAGCGACAGCGGCTTTATCATGTTGTACGTGGAAGTGGTGGCAACGCGGGATCGCGGGTCGCGGCGGTAGTCGCATCGTTGTCTTCATCGGCGACGCGTAATGCAGCGGCGGGAGGGGCGGACATAGGGAGGAAGGAAGGACGCGCGAACGGGTTATACGCGTGTAACTCGGCCTCTCGTGCCGGACGAGAGCGGAGCGACAGAGTGCGTGCGTGCGCGGCGAGAGAGAGAGAGAGAAAAGAGCGACCGAGCAAGGCCTCGTAGAGCGCGGGTTAGAAAACCCCGTTCCAAGAGGATGGACTCGTGTCTGTCTCACGGCACAACACGCGAGGAATGCAGTGGAGACCGCGCTACTACGATGACCACCACGATGACAACGACGACGACGACGACGACAACGATGACAACGATGACGCGCTGGGCCCGAGTAACATGGAAATGGAATCGCGAGGAAGCCGAGTTGTCGCGCCAGTTGTGCTAGTGCCCGGTCCCGCTGCTCCGTCATTCGCGACATAAATAAACTCGTGGACGGTCAAAGTATAATATATTATGTACATCAGTTGCATGTATATAAAGCGATAACGAGTGCACTGAGATTCACCGCTGTTAAGTGCATATATTGAAGTGGCGGTGATTGTGCTTGTGCTCCGAACCTTGGTTGTCTTTTTCCTCCGGGGGACACGCTTGTTGAATACGCGTGCACAATGGAGACCCTATTGCCAGGCAGCACCGCCGCTGGCCAGTCGTACAGTCCGCAGTTGAAGACCGTCCTCAAGACCTATCAGCTGTCAGCCATCAAGAGCCTACAGGGTCCCAGCTCGGCTCTGCTGGGCATGGATTGTAAAGCCCTGCTGCACGAACAACAGTCGTGCTTCTCGCCACCCGCTGTCAGTCGTTTGGTAGCCAACTGTGGCCTGGAATCGTCCGTGGAATCGCAACCGTCAAAGGACATAGTCGAGAAGGAGATTCGCGAGACGTCGAGACGCACGTTAACGCCCGTCCCGAAGGCACCCCGCTCGTTGGAGGACTCGGACGAGGATCGTCCCGCGGTGGTGGATCGTCCGAAGATCGTGTGCGAGAAGCGCGAGCTCGAGTTTCAGATACCGATACTCACAGCACCTGATCAGAGTTGCTCCGAGAGATGCGAGACGATCCTCGAGGGCGAGAGGATCTCGTGCTTCGTAGTGGGCGGCGAGAGAAGATTATGCCTGCCGCAGATACTGAACACGGTGCTGCAGGACTTCTCCCTGCAGCAGATCAATCAGGTGTGCGACGAGCTGCAGATTTACTGTTCACGCTGCACCCGGGATCAGCTCGAGGAGCTCAAGCATTCCGGCATCCTGCCGCGCAACGCGCCGTCCTGTGGTCTCATCACCCAGACCGACGCCGAAAGGCTCGTTAGTGCTTTGCTGTTACGGACAGAATCCTGCGATCCTTCCCAGATCGGCCCAGCACAGGATTGTCTCGATAAGAAAACGTGTAAGAACGAGGAGGAGGAGGAGGCGATTGTTAAGTTCAAAGTGTACCACGAATGTTTTGGCAAGTGCAAGGGTATCTTCGATGCGAAACTGTTCGAGACGGACGATTCAGTGTGCATTGAGTGTCTGGAGTGTGGCTATCAATTCTCTCCTCAACGCTTTGTGAGACACGCTCACAGATCTCTGGAGAATCGCACCTGCCACTGGGGTTTCGATTCCGCCAACTGGCGGTCGTATCTTTTGCTCTCTCGTGATCAGCAACACTACAACAAATCGCTCATTCTTTTTCGGGAGCTGAAAGAGAGGCATCTTGTGCTAAATTCCAAGCGAAAGCTAGAGGTATTGTCACTTAAGTTTTTCTTTAAAAATAAGAATTTAATTTTAACGTTAAAAACGCGTATACTAAAATAGTACATAAAATTAAGTCACTTAATCTTAATGTATCTAAAAAGTATACAAGTTCAAATATTTGTTTTAGCTGAGACATGAGCACGAAAGATTGGTCAAACGCACAAAAAAGGAAATAGGAAAGGATGATTGCGCTGGAATCTACAATGGCAATGGACTGGCAATGTATCATCCTGTATCCCAAATTGCCACTGATTCGTACTTGCAGATGCAATGGGCGGTTTTCGAGCTCGCTGCCAGAGGTGCAGCCTTTCAGTCTTGGAATACTACGAACAATTGCAAGCACAGGGACAAGTAAGTATTGTTTACGTATATTTTGTTAGTGTCACAGAGGCGATAGTTGAGATGAGGATCGCCTTTGTCAACAGTTCATCGTTGGTGCCTGCATATCTCAGTCGAGGTCCACCTGTCCTGCAACATCCGGAGCGAGTGATTCCGCTTTCGGAGTGTGAGCGTTTCGAGCCGCATTTCCAACCTAATGTGGCGCTGGCGCCTATACCGGCACCCGCACAGATAGGTCAGATACCACCACCCTCGTCTGTTCATCAGCAACGACGGCATCATCACGAGCATCGCCGTCACAGTCACCACTCCTCGAGTCCCACGTGTGAGAAACAGGAGCTGTTGTCCGTCAACATTAAAACGGAGAAAACGTCGCCGAGTCAAGCGCCGGCGATCGATTCTTATCCTCTGTACTACGTTTCCGACGAAAATCAGAAGGAGGCGGCGCCGCCTCCAAAAGACAGGAAGGAGAAGGAAGGTGAGGAAGAAGAGAGCAGTGCAGCGGTGACGTCATCCACTGTGAGCGTAGAACCTACACCACTGGCGGCTTCTTCTGAGGTCGGTACTTCCTCGCCGTCGGAAAGCGATTCCGACACGGACTGCACCGCGGCGACGGATCTCGAGGAGCGGCTGAGGGTACTGGATGTGCCACAGGACGTGATAGAGCTGGCACGTCGCGTGGCGTTGGAGAACGCGCAGCTGCGACGTCATCGGCGATCGGACGCTCGCGAAATCTCCAAGTTACGCAGTCAGTTACACATGCAGAAATCACAACAACAGCAACAATCCCCTGTCGTCGCCGTCAACGATGAGAGTGATCAGGACAAGAAGGAGGACGCAACGGCAACAACGGCGACAGCACCGCGTTCCAGCGCAGCTGACAGTACCGAGGGTGACAACGAGGAGAACGACGCTACGAGTTTACCATCGAACAATAAAGAGTCTGAGCCCGTCACCGTGCTGACGACTAATAACGAGTCAGATCAGTGATTAGGATAACGCGGAAGTTATTTAACACACACACACCCACAACTGCTCAGCGATTACCGCGACGACGCTCATCCGTTGGCCGAATAAGCGTGCACTGAGTTTAGTACATTAGGTACATATATACATATATACATATATTTACGATTCTAAACTAAACGATAAACTGTCTAGATTTATGTGATACGCGACAAGCCTTTAAACGTTATCGCAGATAATTCGGAGTTTTTACTAGATAAGTAAAACACGTGCTGCATCCAACTCAAAACATCGGGCTGATAGAGTCCTCGCGCTTTATATTCGTGTCTCGCGAAATTCGAACCGACCGACCGATCACTGTCAGCGAAGATAGCTTGCCTTCCATGTTTGTCGATAGCTACACGCGATACGTCCACTTCCTGTCTGCATTTTAGCGTCACGCGGATAACGAAAAATGATAACGCGTCTTTTTTCGAAATGAATTTCGGTTTTTCGAGTCTATGGAGCCGCGAAGACAAACGTATTGCTCCGTTAACAATTCGTCTCCTAGGCGGTGTTACCGGATTTTGAAAGAGTGATACTCCCGGTGGGAGATGTGGCAAACCGATGCCACGAGTTGGACAGCCACGTCAAGTATACTTTCAGGTCGATTTTTTTTATTAAAATCGAATGTAAATATTGTATTATATCGACAGAGGGATGTAGATTTAATGGATTATACCGCGCCAATAAAACGATTACATCTAATGGGTATTACGATGAAACACATTTCGTATATATTAAATATATACGTGATATAAAGCAAGATTTTTACTATATAATTTTGATCCTTGAATATATGAGTAATAAGAAAGAATGCATAAGCATGTGAGAGATAGAAAGCGACTTCTAGTGCGAATGAATTTAGATTGCTTCCCATTCACATCTTGGTAGTCATGCTCGCATAATGTAAATATATTGTGGCATCATAGGTGTATGTTTATAATTAATTACAGTATCATGACGAAATAATTGTTAAAGTACAAAAAACCTAGGTGCTATATTGTTATTCTAGGTATGCTGTAAGCATAAACCTGGGTGTGTTCCAACAGCTCGTATTACATTGTAATGCCCAGAACGTTATATACACGTTCTAAAAAACCGAATCGCTACTATTAAAATCTTGTGATTAACGCATATAAGTGGGATCTGCTTTTTTATTTAATGAAAAAGCTCGGTCCAAGCCTAATCACGTCAATAAGAAAAGGGGGGAAGAAAAAAATTTGCGTTCTTGAAAATTATTTATTTGGTACATATACAGTAGGACCATAACTCGAATCAATTGTTGATAACAAATATTATAACGTATTCGATTTCTTGAATTTCCAATCGTTTACATGATTATCGAATCGTTTAATTTATTGATGACAAAAGAGAGAGAAGTGATTTCTACATAATTTAAAAAAGATTACTTATGGATCGTCAACGATCGTATAGTCATGCTGTTTTCTTTTTTTTCAAAATTATTCTAAATATTTTTTTAAAAATGTATATGCTTCTTTTTCGAAATCGCATCTAAAAATTAACGAAAATTTTATTGATCGTATTGTATATGTGTAGACACGTACTGTATATAATTTCTGTTAACTACAATGTTTTGTTATTAATATATGATATTTTTTTACGAAGATTCGCAGCTGGGGAATCCATCTCTTTAATATATATATATATATAAATATATATTATATTTATTTTGTACATATATTATTGTTGATACATATCATTTTAATTGTATTTAATATATATGTATATATATGAAATGGTCCTACTGTGAGAGAGAGCGAGAGGGAGGGGGGAGAGAGAGAGAGAGAATGAGAATGAGAGATGTGCAGAAAATGTTAGCCGTTCTGAGATAGCGTTTCCAGTTTTGTCAACATCGAAAAATTATCTAAAGAGAAAATATCTTAGGCGAAGAGAGGAAGATGCTATCAGTTTTGGCCACGATTTCCGTGTATCTCTCAAATTTTTAGCAGAGACCGAGTGTTAAATTATATTAGACATAACTTGTCTATATTACAGACTTTTCATTTCCATATAGATTCGAGTCGATTGTTGGGATTGACGAAACAGAAAAAAGAAAGAAAACACAGATTATTTTTTCTGCATGAGAATACTCCATATACGAGAATGCCCGTGTATCAAATTATACGCCACAATATAAAGGGAGAAATAGATTTTTTTAATATATTCATATGAAGTATATATATACATATACACATATATATATATATATATATACATACATATGGAAGCATGATCAAGCAAGATATTATATGCACGTGTAAAGAAGATGTAGATACAGAAAAGAAATACATATATACGAGAGACATATATACGCAAAAGGATAAGTTTTTATTACGGACTCTGTTGTCATTTATTAATTACACGTACAATCGAGAAATGCGTGATAGAAATGTTTACCTTTTACCCCTCATTTTTTGTTTCCTTTCGCTATACTACCCTTTATTTCGACGTCTGAATATTTTTACGTCGAAATATACATGACGGGGTTCCCAGTGACACATGATATAACAATCTTCGTTTTAAATTAAACTATCACTTGCATGTATTTGTAAAAGAGGATGCACACGAGCGAGCGATCAACGAAGATAAACTTTCTCTGTTAAAGTTTCAAAGATGTTCATCATAGAGAATGCAAACAGAACGGTTTGTTAACGTTTGGCCTCGTGTTCGGATTGATTAAAGTAAGACGGCACATCAAAGAAGATTCCGAAGAAATTTATCCTCACATTTTCTCTGCTCGTTTATTGTTCGTTCGCTCGGACCATACTCACTTTAAAGGTGTAATCTTGATTTTGTACTGACTGAAGTTTTTTTTTTCCGAAATGTACCTGCGTTACATATGCAAGAAATTTACACGGGGGATTGTATAATAGGCACGTCTGTGCATACACATCTCCGCGGTCAGCGATATGATAGTTACGACAACGTAAACCGTATACACTTGCATTATATTTCCATTATGTAGCAAAACATGATGATTATTAAATATACATGATTGTGTATCGAAAATATACACGCGTATATATACACGTGCCGAGACTGCTTCGAAGATCTCTTATCATACATACACTTGTCTTTTCTCTTTATCTCTTTTTCTCTTGTTTTTTTAAATACAGCTACAGTGCCAGTAATTCTTGCATCAGGAGGGGAAACGCAGAGAGAAATCGATATTTCCACGCTTCATAGAAAAGAGAAAGAGAGAAAGAAAAGGAAATGAACTCACCGCGCGGATACTCGATTCCGGTGTATTTGGACGGAGTAAATGTTAGATTTTCAAAGCAATCTGTTTTAATATAAAGCTGAACGATGTATGAGGTAATCGACGATGTAGAATAGAACACATTCATTATGATATACATATATAAATATATGCCCTATGTAACATTCGGTCAATATACATAAGATACGTTACATTGTGTGTAATGTTACAGTAAGGTAAGAGCATCCCACCTAAGGTATAAAAGAATGTAATAGTCTATGTTTTTCATACACGTATATACATACACACACTCAGTTTATCGTAGAGTTACCTAGGATGTAAAAAAAAGTAAAAGATAATTCGTAATATCTAAATAATTACATAATACAGCTCGGTTTCGAATAACGTTTCAAGTCAGTGTATAAACAAAAATGAGAAAAAGACGAATTTCAGTTTCGACGAATCGTGTAAACTGCCATGACCTAAAAAAAAAAATGTATTTCACTTTTACAGGGACGATGTATTTTCATTTTTTCGTGACGGAAATATATTGATAAATTATTAAAAAGAATGAAGAGTACATATGATGCCCGATTCCACCACGGAGAAGGGAAGACAGAGGATATATTAATTAATTGGATCACGTCATGCGTGCGATAGTCGAGAAGTTGTGTCCGTGCTTGTATAATATAATTATGACACACAAACACGCGTACGTTGTGTGTGTCGAAACACTGCTGACACTCGTTGAACTAGCGAGCTCCCGGGTGCAGACGTCGGAAGTGGTTTTTTATCGTGCGCTTCGCTAATATTATCTCTGTTGTTATTATATGTTTAGTCTGACTTTTCGAAACACAAATTGTAAGTGCTAGGCTGATACGACCTACACGTGTGCGTGCGTTGTGCGTACCTCGCTGGTATCCAAGACAACATCATGTTCAAAATATGGGCATAAGACGTCTTGAAGACGTCTTAAAGATTTCTTCAAAGCATCATATTATAAGTCCGCAAACACAATAGAGTAGTAAGCCTTAAGAAATTGATCAATTACAATCGAATGTGAGAAGAATAATCGACTATGAGTGGTCAATTCCTTAAGGCTTAAAGCTTACTACTCTATTGTGTTTGCGGACTAAAAGACGTCTTTCTCAAAGCAACCTTTAAGACGTCTTTAAGACATTTTATCTCCAAATTTTGGACCTAATGTTATCTGGACATCTATCTCGTTGGATAGTTTTTCGATTAGAAAAACCTCATCTCCCGAATGCAATCGTCGAAATATCACACGGATTTTCATCCAATCTGGGCGCCGATGACGCACGTGTTATCAGTGATATCATTATCGTCGAATGTAACAGCATATACATGTACACCCGCGCCCTACGTATAATACATACATGTACCGTGTCATTCTATTTTTGACTTATTGGCGAAAACAAGAGAATCATAAAAGCGAGATCGCGCGCATCCCGTTCGATACGGAAAACGTGTGCACGCACACGCGTACGCGCACGCCGAGGAGGAAAATAAGCTATTTGAATAGATGATAAGGCGTATATGAGCGTTTATGCGATAACAAAATAAACGGGCTGTTGCGGATATCGTTGTGTAGCGTGAAGACGAGGACTTTGCTCCGCGACGCGCCGTCGTATCTAAACTGCAACTTAGCGGAAATTCCAATAGCAATCGACAAATAGTGACCTATAATCGGCGATATAATCTGTAATGTCGCGTAATGCGCAACGACCCGAAATCTCTGCATTCTGCGTTCTGCTCGAAAAGCAATCCTATATCTGCGCGAGCTCATTACAATTACCCAGACTTCACAAATGTCCGAGAGACGCTGCGAGAACGTTCTCTCGAAAAATTTTTTCAAATGTCGGAATGTTAGATATTCTCCAAACGTTTTTGGGGATCTTTGAGACAGCGTTCAAGCATTTCGTGGGCGTTTCAAATTTTTTAAGACGCCGTTTAGATTTAGGTATCCTAAATTTTTTTAGATATCGTTTAGATACTGTCTTTCGGGCGTTTAAAAATTTTCGGCGCCTTTTTAGACATCTTTTAGATATTCTTTATTAGAGAAACGTCTTAAATTTTGGAGACGTTGATTAGACACTTTGTAGACATTCGAAATTTTTGATGTTGTTTAGCCATCTTTTTATGACGTCGTCTAGACAATTTTTGTGTCGTTTGGGTACGAGACGCTATTGTCTGATATTGTTATCGGGAATTTATTTAATGATAGAAATAGCGAAAATTATTTAATAATGCGTTGAGAACGCGTCGCGCGAGCTCCAAGAGGAAAGAAGGAAAGCTAATAGTATATGCAATACTGCATATACTTTTTGTATATGCAGTATAGTTTATATTATCAATTTATATATAATATACAATTATATATATATATATATAATTCATATGTAACATATATAGTTATATATTATATGTAATTATATAATATATTATATACATATATATATAAATATTATATATAATTCGTATATAATTTTATATATATGTATATATATGCTTTTATTTATTTCGTCGATCCGCAAAGAACTATGTCGAGCATTAGAGTAAAAGAATATCTCGCGACTGTGCGCTAGGATTTATAATTCTTAAGAACTCCAACGTGTCATTGAACTACACACAACAAAGTGCAATACGAAAGTACAAAGTCTGACCTCCTGTTCTCTCAAATTTTGTAAATCCCCTCCCACGGAGAGGGAGAGAGAAGAAGAAGAAGAAACGAAGAGAAATCGATCGATCGCTCCTCTTTAAGTGTTCTACTCCCTCGCGATTACAAGAATCGCGATGGCATCTAATAAATTAGCGACGATGAGCGCTCCGGCTCTCTTTCGCGGCTCATACGTGATCTTATCCACCGTGATCGTATCTGCACTGCGATAAATTTACCCCGATAATACAGTGGAACTCCATTTTATAAGAGCTCGGCCCGCTCATTCTCGAAGTTTCATCTTCGCCGTGGATATGTAGTTGCGCTGTATTATTTTAAAAAAATAGGGACGATTTTGTACCGAATCGATTTTGTACCTATTTCACAGCCATACATATACACACTTTACACATACACACGCGTACAGACATACATATACAGAATAGTCCTTAAGTAAAGAGATTTTAAAAGACTTTAATGGATAATTCCTCGCATTAATTCAAGATAAAAACTTTATATGTCCGAGAAATGATTTAATTTAAATTTTAAAAGTTACACAGGATGTTGAAATTGAAGGAAAAAAATTGTGTTTTCAAAACCACTCGGTATTATTTTGATGAAACATTGTGTATGTATCAAGGGCATTAAAATAACTCGAGTATTTTTCGAAATTTTTCCTTCAATTTTGATACCTTGTTTGTTTGAAACTAAACTGTTTTAGACGTATGAAGTTTTTGTCTAGAATTAAAATGAGAAATGACTCCTTAAAATCTTTTAGAATACTTAAGGACCACCCTGTATACATATGAACACAATACAAATGATCCTTCGTTAGAATCTCGTGATTTCTGTACGCCTGAAGCATACAAGTAGTATATATAGAAGCATTTCTACGGTCTCATATTAACCCAAGTTAACGTTAATGGTACCTAAGTAGTCGATTCGCAAATTTAATGACTAAATATTCGGCACAATTACGACATAACTGTACATATATATACGAATATTTTCCAGAAAGAGATGAAAAACCAAGTAATACCCGCAATTGTTAAGCATATAAGTCAGAAGAGCTCTGTTATATAGGCAAGAACGAATATACCACCGTCGTTTATATTAATTGAATACAATAAAAGCAAGTTTCGAGCAAGATCTGCATACGTCTCACTCTATCGTTTACCACAATTCTCTCCGTATTACATTTTAGTTCAATGAAAACGAAACTCGGATTTTTCTTATGTATTATTTAGTAGAACAGTGAATATTTTTTGTCATCAAACAAAAAACTTATTTGAAGGAAGATAATTACTGGGTAATTATTATTTTCTATTTATTATATCTTTTATTTCTTTTTATTAAACATTTATATATTCTTTATTTAATTGTTATATTGAAATAAAGAAATGCTTCATATATTAGGTCTGTTTGCGTTACTTGAAATTCTTAAAGATTTTTTATCTTAAAATGAGATAGATATATATTTAGACGTTGAAAAGAAAGAAAGCGAAGAGATGCTGAGTACAAAAAGTGCATGCAACGCGAACAGACCTGCGGCTTTAAAAAGGACGATTTTTATATCAGAATCATCTTTTCTGTAAAATCCTTATTTGTTATTTGTATTATATAATTATTTTATTTCGAATTATATCCTTTAAAGTATTTGTATTTATAAAAATTTTCTCTTTATTTATACCAATCAAGGAAGAAATTAGGCAAGAGCGGGCAAGAGTTGAAGACACGCCAGACTAAAGGCACTAGATATGTAGGTATTCCTATCCGCCATTTTGGTTCTACTTGATTGTCATAGTACGAATAGTACGATTAGTGACAAAGGTAAATGTTAATTAAGAAGAGCCCGCTCACCTCAAATTTTGATAAAAATACACTGAATCGATGCATTTTCGCATAAAAATAAATATTTAACAAAAAAAAGATGCCGCTCTGCTCCGCAAACAAAAATATTAATCCTTAAAGTGGAAGACTATTCGAGTTGGAAAATCAGTTATAACAGTGGTTCACTATGCCTTAAAAACATAAATTCTCTGCTAAAGTAGTGAATTTGTATTTTAAAAGCAGTAAATTTGTGTTTTTAACGCAATGAACCACTGCTGTGACAGATTTTCTAACCCAAATAGTCGTCCACTGTAAGGATTAATATTTCGATTCGTAGGACAGAGTGACACTTTTTTCTTGTCAAATCTTTATTTTTACGCGAAAACGCATCGATTCAGCGTATTTTTATCAAAATTTGGGCTCTTCTTAACATATACCTTTGTCACTAATCGTACTTTCAATCACGTGGAATCAAGATGGCGAATGAGAATACCTACATATCTAGTGCCCTTAGTCAGACATGTGGCTCTCAACAAAGATGCCGTTTCAGTTCCGTTGATAGAATGAAGAGGGCATAGATATACGACGCAAGTGCGAGCATACAAGGTCCTCTCGATGCCGTCCAAAAATCGTCGAAGCTATCAGGAAAACAGAAGTGGCTAGGAGGTTACGAAAGGTGACACGATTCAAATCTCCCGCCCTCTAGGGAATTATAATTCAGAAGAGGTGAAGTGAGCTACGAATTCGAATTTTGAGATTTAAGTTGGAGAACGTGAGGCGCGAAATTTGAATTGGATTTTGGTTCTGCCACCTCTCATAACCTCCTCGCACAACATATTTTCCTGATAACTCCGATTTTTCAAAGCTCCAGACTTCGGAACTGTCACTTCGGAGACACGTGTCAACAATCTCCCTCGCCTAACCTCTTTGTTTTATTATTTGGAAAAGAGAGAGAGAGAGAGAGAGAGAGAGATAAGGTAAATTTACATAAATGGAGATATTTTAAAACATAATTAACAATGAAAAGACATCAAGATAGGTTTTTAGACAGCATTACTGCTGATGTCTCGTTCATTGATTGCATATCTTCCGTTTTATACTATTGCTGTAAGTATGTCTTAATTCGTTTTTATTTGTTATACATCAATAAATTAAGTTATTACATTATTATTATTATTGTAACATATCGTATATCTATCTGTTTACATACTATATAAATCGCTTTTTGGTTCTCCGAGTAAAAATCAAATTGAAGTAATCCAGTCTACCAAAAAATATAAATGACGATGTAACGTCTGCTCGATCTGCTATAAATTTTCTCGACAGAAGGATGTAAACGCAGAATTTATGTGGTGGCTGGAATTCTATCAGAAATACAACAAATCGTGTCGACGAAGTGAAGAAAATGAAGCAGCATGATTATATTAACGGATTGAACAAAAATATAGTGGTATGCGCGTTGACAGATGCTGTCATGTACATGTTTACAAACTTCTGGGAGTTGATTATGTATTTTAAAATGAAGTAAAAATGATAAAAGTAAACAAATTTTTATAATTTCATCGATCAATACTTAATGAATTTGCTCGCTTTTGTAATTTTCACTCTGTTTCGAGATATATAATTAGCCCCTTGTTCGTAAACTAACAAAGTAAGTAAACTTTAAAGAGAGAATATTCACTTTTTATTCCAATTTTATTTGTATCTGTGTTGACAGTTCGTTTACTGGACCCAACAATAATTAATGTCTGTATTTTCGTATCAAAATATATGCAAATTAATTGTATCAGAGATAGAACAAAAGGAAAGTAAGAAAAAAGTAAAAGAAAAACTTATCGTAGTCATTCAGAAAAATATAAAGATAAGATATTTTTTTCTATAAAACAAATTATTTCCTTATTATCAGCTTATTTTTATTTTTACTAATTACATATTAATTATTATTTTCTTGTATGTATTCGCCTTTATTTTATTAATAAGGACATGTATTATATTTTTAGTATTGCGACATCTTCAACTCGTTTATTTGATGCAAGTCTTCTCAGAAAGCACGTTCAGCATCGCAGTGATCTCGTCCGAATCATGAAAATTTAACGGGAACCACGTAGCGCTCTCTACCTTCTGTGTCCAAGATTAATTCACAATCGCGACCACGAAGTCCTGGGCCCCCGAGGATCCGTGAGAACCCGACGGTGGACGAGAGGGAACGCAGAGAACGCATCCGCTCGTCGTTGCGGGAGGTGTGTCTCGGTTCCATCGCGATCGCGCGGCGGCCAGATTTCAACCTGAGACATTCTCTCTCCTCGGCACCGCATCCTTCCGCATCTCCCGTCCTCTTGGTGTAACATATACATATATATATATATATATATATACAGCCGCGGCGAGAGATCGCTCGTGCATTCCACAGGAGGCGGGTGGTCGCCGCGTTGGAGATGTGAAAGATTCCGGGCGAACTCCGCGAACGAACCGCAGAATGGCTTTCCTGTGCCCTGTACGCATACGTCGCGGAAAGAAGAAGAAATGTAAGTAAACGGCACGAGCCTGTATAGAAAAAGTGCAAGAGAGAGGAAACGAGACGGAGAGAGAGAGAGAGAGATATGTGAAGATCGAGAGGGCACGGCAAGTTTGGTCTGCAAGGGCCAGTTGTCACATTCGGCCCGATCACCTGTTGCTCGGGACCGGTTATGCAGCTTCCACCCCGTAGCCTCTGCGAAATGAGCCGGGCCGAGTTCATGCATCGATTACGCACGACTTTCGATTTTTCTCTCCGTTGGAAAATGCAAAATCATCTTCTCGTATAAACGTCACGTTTTAAAGTGGATTATTTAATTGTTACTGTCGCTTTTTCGAAGTGTGTCTTGTAGAAGCAACGTTTATCGTAAAATGATTTTTGTATTGTATCTTGTAAGCATACGTCAAAATGATTCTTCTTGTAATTTTGGGAATTCCTCTTTCTTTCAGAAATAATTTTGTTATTATTAAAAAATATGTATATACGTATATATTTATATATTGTATGAAATTGTAAAATTCTTAAAAATATTGATTTTATTTTTTTTGTAATTCTATGTAAATTCATTCACATTTATGATGAATTTTCAATTCCAAATAGCCGGAACACACAACTTTAATTTGGAGAAAGACTGTGGGACAGGTGGCAGTGGGCTTGGCCTGGGTACCAGAGTGCCATTACCCCCAGGTCGGATAACTGGAAGCGCTAGTATTGAAACCCTTGTAAGAGTTGGTATTGAAAAAGAGAATGGACTTTCTCCGGACAGTAAAATGGTTATTGTGCATGACTTTACTCCCTGCGTGGACGATGAGCTTCAAGTCAAAAGAGGCCAGGTTAGCGACTGATTACATTGTTCTTCGACAGATCTATGTATTACAAGCGGCATGCTATTTATATTTCATATACAGCAATTTCTAATACATATAATCTGCATGTCTACTCTCTTTTTATCTCAATTTCATTTTAATTTGTCAAGTTCTCATTGTTTTTATTTGAATCTTTTTTATTTCCTATTTTGCTTGCAAAAAATTATACAAAACAAACATTACGAAATTATATATTCATTAAAAAAAAGATAACACTAATATAGGAATCTTTATGTTTCAGGTAGTAAATGTGCTTTACAGAGAAAACGATTGGGTATACGTAATAGCAGCGGACACGCGTATGGAAGGCTTTGTGCCACACTCGTATTGCGCACCATACACGTCGCAGCTGGCGGAATTGACGTTGGCCAATCTGAACAACGTGAAGAAGAAGTTGCCGCGGTCCAATGAGAATGACTGCGATCTTCTTAGTGCGGGCCGCCTGCAGGAGACACAACAGACTGATACCGGATCGGCCTCGGATTGTGAGAGCTACGCACGAAATAACATTACCACCGCGGATGTTAACGTCAATCGCTCCAACATCACGCAGTCCCAGAATTCTATACAGACCATATCGTCTCAACCGGACGTACACCCCTTTTTCAAGGTACCAATTGATTAGCCGAGAATGCCATAAAAATACTTAATTCCTAATTCAATATGTTTCTGAGTCTTCACTTAACACTCCAGAGCTGATGGGTTTATTGGATCTACTCAATTATAAATCTCTCAAAAATGTCAAAGAATTCAATTTTCTTTATATTACATCTGCAAACTATTCTCTTATTAAAATATACTTAGTATTTATTCTTTTTTGTGTTATTTTTAGTCCTTAAAATTAATTAGTTCTCTTTAATTAATAAATTAAACTAACACCAATTAATTTCAAGGAATACAAATTTCTAAGAACAAAGGACATAACACTATATTGTAAACACTGTATAAATTAAATAGTTCACAGACTCAGCATCAGTAACTGTGTTACAGATTTTGGCTTCAATTTCGGAGTTAAAATTTAATTAGGATCTTTCCGATATTAAAAATTTTTAATTGGATGAATACAGTATTCTGGCAATTATGAATTAGGTACTTTGTTATGACATTCATTAATCTCGTTTGACTCATCAGCGAGAAATTCTACCGTGCGACCCGCAGGATCCATCAGCCGGAAGATACATTGTCCTTTACACCTTCGTGGCACGGGACGAAAACGATGTTAGTGTCGAGAGAGGCGAATTCGTGACTGTGTTGAATCGCGACGATCCGGATTGGTTTTGGGTGCTCCGACATTGCGATGGCAATGAGGGTTTTGTACCGTCCGGTTTCGTTTATCCTGGTCACGTTCTTCATTCTTATGCGACAGCCACTACGACGGCCACCACTGCCTCTACAAATACAGCGTCCACAGACGCTCATAGTCCAGGTCTTTATTGAACCATTACGTCATCCACCGTTAAATCATCTCTGGAAAAGTTTTCTAGAATTTATATGTCAATGATAGGAATTCAATGGAGTTTTGTAACTTTTAATAGCTAGGATTACATTTGTTATCAACTTTCCATAATTATCGATTTAACAGTGTTCATCTTGCAGGTAAAGGTACGGGAGGTGAATCGTTACAGCAAAAGGGAGTGCGAGATTTCCGGGATGAAACGACCGGTACGGAGTTAGTGGTGCTTTACGATTACAAGGCACAGGCGCCGGACGATCTATCGGTGAAACGAGCCGATTGGATATACGCGGATCTGGGAAATCAAACGGTGGACGGTTGGCTCTGGGCCTACGCGCCCAAGACCCGCAAGTACGGTTTCATTCCTAAAGCGTACGCGCGGCCCCCTGCCATGACTAG
This sequence comes from Mycetomoellerius zeteki, assembly GCF_001594055.1. Lineage (NCBI taxonomy): Eukaryota > Metazoa > Arthropoda > Insecta > Hymenoptera > Formicidae > Mycetomoellerius > Mycetomoellerius zeteki. The sequence goes on from NW_017257632.1 coordinate 1,410,601, forward strand.
CTTATGATTCGAACTGTTAGGGAAGGAAAAAACTCGCTTGAGACTTTTTTAAATAAGTCCGCAATACTGTCTTTTGTATCGTCTTTTTATATATTGTATGTCGTGCAAGGTATGTGCAAAGAGCGAGATAATATTTTATTTAAATATATACGTCAGATTATTAGCCCGGATGATGCAAATGGAAAAATGAATTTAGCTGATTAGGTTAAAAAATGAATGATATTTTTAAGAAATAAACGAGAGATTATTGCGCGATACAAGACGCAATTTCTTCAGATCTTTCATTCACTTCGCCCAGTTTTCCTGTATAATCCCAATTTATATTAGATGGGCTTACATTTTTAAAATAGTTATTTCAGAAACAGAAACGTATGTATGTTAACAGAACACATGTTTAATGTACAATAACGTTTACATTGAGACTGGTACAGCCAGAGGTGATATGGCTGATTAATCCTTCGTGGAGAACTATACAATCACCAGCCAAGAAAACATCACGTGGACATTGGGCAACTCTCAGGGACGTCACAGGGCCTGTGTACGTGAGCGAACGAAATCCCCCGTTCTCGATGCTATCGACAGCCTATTAAACCATTCAAGTGTCATTATCTATCTTTAAGCACTGATACGTTTTCATCTTATACGCACGAATCAATATGGCGAATACCTGGATGCTACACCGAAGTCTGTCAGTCGTATCGCCGACGTCTAATCCTGCCACCCAGGCAATGATCATGTCCTTCTCACACTGGCCTTCTCCGCCGGCGTGCATCTCCTCACGACAGGTGTAATTGTGGCTGCTGTGCAGACGTGCTGCCAACACCGGCAGAGGCAATCGATTCCGATACTTAGGATTTATTTGAATGCTACCGAACAGCCTTGCTGAGGAATCTCTTATTGTTACAGAAATTTCTGCGATTAGTGGTTAAGTTAGACACATTTATAACATTAATTCCGAACATTGTACGGTTTTATCTAAGAAATTTTTCTCTCTCAATTTTAAATCAATCGTAAATAAAATTCTTATTCGATGTTTCTTTATTAAAAGAAATCACTTGTTTTAGGAAATAAGAAATAAGGGATTAGGAATATATATCGAATGCACCACCTTTATGCAATGTTTAAGTGACGGTAATCAATGGTAATATACTAACGAGAGTTTTCCGGACACCAGTAAGAGAGCTAGACATCGACTGGAGTTGCAGGAGAGAGCTCCGTAACTGACGATGAGTGTGCTCTCGGCGCCGGGTTCGACACTGAGGATGGGCACTTCGGGATGATCGAAAAGAAAATGATGAGTGAGTGCCGAGAATGCGACGTTCACCGAGCAATCTAGACGTGGGCAATGTATGGGTCTGCGGGAGCAGTCGACCAAAGAGGGACTTTTGACCTTAATCTCAGAGGGATATCGATCCACCGCGCCATTTCTCCTTGTCGTCGTTGTCATTAGATTGCAATAGCCATGCTGCTGTTGATACTGTTTCCTGCAACTTTCCACTTGTTCCTCTCGCCGCAAATTGCCTCGATCGCGATCAGCGACGTATGAGATGGTATCTGATTCGTAATCTAACGTTTCTTTATTCCCTTCACCGAATACCGCCTTATTGAAGTTGCAAGTCCACTGATTGCGATGCGGATCGTACGTTCTCGGACGTATATTGCGATCGCTGTCTCTGCCTTGGAAGAAACTCGTGTGCGATCTTCGAGGCTGAGGATGCTCCGCAACTAAAGGATATGTCTTTCATTTCATACGATATTTAATTTTTATCGAAAGCGTGACGATAATTAATCGCACATGTCAACTGATTAATTATCGTTACTTGAGTCATTATTTATTAGGGATTTATAAGTGCTTAGATTTTCTACAAATTTTTTTGGAACATTGATTTTTTTCGCCTCAGAAGAAATAAATATTGCAAGGCTATCTAATTAGAGATAAGAGCTATCTAATTAAATATAAGAGTTACTTTAATTTGTAACTAGAATATATGGGTTCTGGTAACTGTGAAACATTTTCCTAAATTTTAAATAGTATGATTTGGAATAATTTTATATTTCACAATTCTATTTTTTCAGTTTTGTTTTACTCATGTGGACTAATTGTCATACTATATTTGCAAAGAGTTCAAGTATTGCAATTTTTTGTATAGTTGAAAATTTTAAAACTTCTAGAAATAATAACAAAAAAACTTAGTGTCTCATATGTTTCTTTAGCATCACAAAAATATATCGTGTTACGAGTTAAAGAGATTATTATTACATATGTTGAATGTGTAATATGTGTTGTACAAAAAAATTTTCCGAAAATCTCAAACTCTTTTTTTAGATCCTTATATATATTAGTAGTTATGATGAATATTTTATTGACCTGATCGGATTGAAAAATTTTGTACACAACGTCGACATAACAAGTAGCCCTCGGAACAGTGTGGATTCTGTTCGGAGTTGGCGACGGTTCCACCGAGATTCGCATCGTTGATGATAACGTGACAAATCGCGCACTGTTCAATCTGCGCAGTTTCCTGCTCATTTTCATTCGCCTCTTCTTGGTTTGTATCTACTTTCTGAATTTTTGCATCTTCTTCCTCGCTCCGATCTTCGTCAATTTCCCGTTCTTCTTCTTCTGTCTCGTCCTCCGTAGCCTCGCTAGAGAATTCCTTCCTTTTTTGCATTCTGTTTTCGTTATCTGAATGCTTTTGAACGAGATGGTGATAATTTAATCCCTACAATGCGAGTTATGGAGACAAATAAATAGATATATTTCTCTTTATTTAAATGACAAGTCCAGCGTTAATTTAGCAAAATTGCGGAGAATATTCGGGCAAATCAAATCATTATAATTTCAAAAAAATTTAGTGTATTGGTTTATCGCAAATGAATTTACAGCAAAATAATTATTAATATTCTAACTGTATATTTACCATACAATTATCGGTAAATAATATTTATAGTAATTAAATTTCGCAAAGAATAGACGGTCTTTTTACAAAATTTACTCCTGTTAAAGGAACTATGCTCGTGATTATGATTGATGAGAAAAAAATATACCAGATTGCGTTTACGAAAGTTATGTAAAAAAATTAAGGATGTATAATCTTTTTTATCGAGTAAATTTTGTGATAAGCGAGTGCGATTTGCGCTCGCTTTGTTGTCCGCAGTCTCGTGCATACAGATATCACATGCCTTGCGATGATTATTTGTCACACGGCCGTCGGCTTTGGCGGCTTTATAATCGACCCTCTCGTTGTCCATTTCTTCTCAAAGCTTCGTCGACAGTTCTTATCACCGTATTGATAACCTTTCGTCGATGACGTGTGTCTCCGTAATCGGCCGATTTTCGCCACGAGCGCCTAACATAACATGCGAGATTGCAATTTCCGGTGTCTGAAACTCAACTTGCATATGTCATGCAAAACATATTTATGAATGCACTTTTTTTTATCTTTAATAAAATTATTGATAATTTCATGTTTAATGATGTACATATCATCATCACATTTCTCTTGGCGACTTCGTTATTTTTTACGTTACATATCTCTGTAACTGAACGTTTTGCTTAAAATTTATCAATTGAGACTAATTGAAAAAATATAACTATACTCACACAAGACTAATTCATCGTAAATATTACCTTTGCTCGCTATTTTATTTTTAGATAACTTATCTACTTGAGTTTGCTAATTGACTAAAATTAAGCAAGCAATTTATCATTAAGCATTGCATGTGTCATTATTGCATTAAACATACTGATTATACACCTTCCACAAGAAATGACAGACTGCTTATCGACGAGCTTACCCAGATCCAAAGAACTAATTTTCTCTCCTTAGCAATTATATTTCTACGGAATTTAAAGAAGAAATATTGTAGAGCAAGACGAATCTTTTGAATTTCCGAAGTGATTCGTGACACAATAAATTATTTGACAACCGATTGAACTTCAATTGACAAGCGTTCTCGATTCGCTGTAATTTAGTCTAAGAGAATTTACACTCGTTAGAGCCAGAAAATGCTCGATACGCCACGGTATTTAGATTAGATGTATAAGGCCATCTTGACGTCTCTCGGAACAAAGAAGAAACAGGTCGCAACGATATCAGCGTAATATCGTTGCAAGAAAATTCGACACCCGATTCATCGTGCTTTCCTCTCGCAGGTCTTAAAATCGTTCCAAACTTAATTTATATAGCAGTCTGTTTTTACATTGGCAAAACGATACACGATATAAAGCCATTGACCTTTAGCTCGTTATACAATCGATGCGCTCTGTCTCGATATCTATCTGTTTGTGCGGAATATGTCCAATATATAGATATTTGTTATCTATGATACTGCTATACTCTGAATTTATGAATTAAAAGCAAGCCGGTAATCGTTGAAGCTTTTACATTACGCTAATAGAAAAGCGTATCTCGCAAAATAAAGTTAATTTTTTTATACTAAATACGACAATAATCACTGGTCGCGTAAATAAGATAGATATAAATGCTTGTTAAGAAACACGTGTTTTATTAAAAAAGCACATATTAAAAGATTAGAAAATAGTAAACGATACGATGCGTACATCGCCTGGTCGGTTTTTAATAGCAGGTATATGCCTAATTGGAACTGCATGAGCGCAGATTTATATTTAATTAATCGTGCCGATACCTCAATGATGACATTCTTAGATCGCAATGTTGTGATTACGTTTTAATTACAAATAAACTATTAATATCTAACTAATTCGCGACGATTTATATAATACATATCGTTAATTAACGTTGCAGCATATATTTAATAACCAGCTGCTGAATAATCTGCAGCAAAAACTACAGAAGTGTCTTTTGTAACGCCTCGAAAACGATTGTTGTTAAAGCTACATTGCTTCCGTAGCAACATTTCATTTCCGAGTTTTTTTTTTTTTGTGAACGACGTTAACAAATCTCTACACACGTGTTAAACGCAGAAATCATTTATCCTAAGCGATTTATTTTATCGCATTCTTGTACTTATTTTTTAACATCGTCCGTTTTTATCTCCGGACAATCGTTGACCAGCTTATGTCTCACGTTCGCTAATCTTTCCGCGCTGATCGTCTGTATATTACTCAGATGAGAATTTTCCAGGAGCGTCTTCAAGTTTTGTTTACCGCTCAAATTGATCATGCTGTTACTCTTGCCTCTAAACGCCGATAACGCAGACGTTTGTCTGAAGAGCGATAATAACGGTAACTCTTTAATACTGGTGGTTTTGTTCGCAAACCTCTTGGAAATTAAACCTTTGTCGAGCTGGTCCGCACTCCCAGTATCCAAGGATCTGGCAGACGACAATAATAAATTCTTTAGTTTTATCGGACTGGAATTGGCACTGCTTGGCGCACTTTTTTGCAAATTAGAGCTAGATCGTGACTGCAACAATGCGACATCACTATGCGAGCTCTTCGAATGCTGGCTGACAACGGGAGCCGCTGCGACGTGATGTCTCGGTAAACTAGATTCCTTAGGCAGGAACTCGATATTAGAAACTTGCGCGACATGTAAATTCGTAAGTTGTATGTGGCTCTTATTGACTAAAGTATCGTTTGTATTATTACAGCTATCTCTTTCAGATTCTTTATTCATAACATTGGCATTATAAGGGATATTAATCTCCCAGCTGCTCTGAGTTTTTCTATCCTTAATATTGAATTGAGAGATTTTGTTTGGCACGTATTTCGATATATTTGCGCTTCCCGCTGAACCGGTGATCTCGAAATTAGACGTACCTCTATTTACTGGACTATTGTTCAACGATTTTGAAGTATTGCTATTCGCCAACGTTGATGTACCGCGTAACGCTGTCGTTGAATCGATTGTCGAGCATGATTTTAGCAAGTGCGGTCTATCACTAAATCTGCCCCTTTCGATAGTCCCCGGACTTTCAATTAATCTTGTAAATTGATTTGAAGTACGCGTAGACAGTTCAGATAAGGGATTGTAGCACGTCCCGTTCACGGTGACTTCAACTGTATCCTGCAGTTCGGAAGAACTTTGTGAGTCGCGCTCCTTAATGCGCAACGAATTCTCGATCGACAAACGATTTAATTTTTCCATACTGGTTTGCAATTCGAGCTCCCATTGCGTGAATTTGCTCTCACTACCGTCAACGGATCTTTTGTCAAGATGTTCCATGTCGTTCTTCGTTAAACAAGGTTTCTGTAAATTATAGATAAATGATAGACATCGACATTTAAATGCTTCATACAAGATTTATCATTACATATATTACTGACCTCGATATCATGTAGTTTTTCGTTGTTCTCGTTTTTGTTATATCTAATGGGAGATATTTTACGACTGCCAGAATCGTTGAACTCGCTCTTATACTTTTGGTGCGTGTCTGAACTAATGAGCTCGGCACCGACGCCAGGTTCTCGCGGTCCATTAGCCACAATATCTAGAATATAAATGTAATGTTTATAAAAAAAGAAATAGTTGTTTTATATATCGTTAAAATATATTTCTCCTTACCATAATCTCTTCGTTGCTGATGAATCTGATTACTAATTTCTTCCAACGTTCGGAGACTTGTTGCGTAATTACGTTTGGCTTCCTTAACAGCTTGTTGCAGGAACTCCACTCTCTCCTTCTGCGTAGCCAACATCTGGTCGCACTGGGTCTTCATCTCAAAGTACGGCCTCGCTTTTACTATTGCATGTCGATGCTTTTCCTCTAATTGCAGTAGCTTCTTCTCGGCATCGTGGAACAACATCGCCTTTCTGTGATGTTCTCGACCACACTCCGCTTTTTGATTCTCCGCGTCCATGACCTTCAACAAAAAGTATCAATTTATATTGTTTGTTATATTAAATTTTTGTTATATTAAATTGTCATATTAAATTTATGTTAAATTTTTTTATTAGAAATCAATTATTGAATTAATTAACATGGGGCAGACAGGAATAGATAAATTACACGGTGGATACAAATTTTGCAGACAAAACACTATAAGAAAATCCTGTTAGTACTACGTGAGGGGAGATGGAATGTCAAAGGGTTTGCCAAGATTAATTCGATTTTTTTATTTATGAAGCTTCAAAGTTGAGTACAAAATGAATGAAAAATTGACTTATTTTTGTCTACATTATCGAATTTTTTGAAAAAACTATTATCTTGATTACATCACCGAAACGCGCATTTAGAAATATAAATAATTCTAAAAATTATTAGTTGCTATAGGATCTTCGATTTTATCATCTTTGTCACATATTTTATGACTATATCTGCAAATATCGCTTAGCAATGCATCTAATTTTTTTCTTTTATAGCAAGCTTCCATTGGTATAGGTACTTGATGAAAGCACTTGCGCCATGTTTATCCCATTCTGATGCATGTTCTTTATCAAAGTAATCAAGATGGTGATGAAGGGAGTGTATTTTTAGATTCATATAAACACCTATTCTCTCGAATGCTCTCAATATACCAGCTATGAAAGCTTGATAATTTGCTGACCGATTCTAGAAAGTTATCGATTATTTGCTTTCATAGCATTATTGTAAAAAATTGCCTTAAAATTCAGACAAAATCTAAAGTTTTATTAGTCACATTGTCTAACTTTTAGCCATAGTTGTATCAATTTCTAGCTACATTTCTCCGAATTTCTAGCTGCAATGTAGTTGTCTGAATATTTCTGATCTCAATGCTTGAATATTCAGACATTGTCTGAACATTTTGATACTAAAATTAGAAATATTCATAGACAGTTAGAAAAACTCCAGACAGTTAGAACAACTAGTTAGAAATTCAGATAATGTAACTATATATAAGAAAACTTCAGCTTTTGCCTGAATTTTAAGCAATTTTTTTACAGTGATCCCAAGATTGCATTCAAGAGAATAGGTATTCGTATGAACCTAAAAATACACTTTCTACACTATCACTTGATTATTTTGAAAAGCAACTTGCATCAGAATCGGACGAACACTCCTTTCATTACCATCTTGATTACTTTGATAAAGAACATGCATCAGAATGGGATAAACATGGCATGAGTGCTTTCATGAAGTACCCATGCCAATGAAAGTTTGCTATAAAAGAAAAAAATTAGATGCATTGCTAAGCGATATTTGCAGGTAGTCATAAAATATGTGACAAAGATGATAAAATCGAAGATCCTACAGCAACTAATGATTTTTAGAATTATTTCTAAATGCGTGCTTCGGTGATGTAATCAAGATAATAGTTTTCTCAAAAAATTTGATAATGTAGACAAGAATAAAAGTCAATTTTTCATTCATTTTGTACTCAACTTTGAAGCTTCATAAATAAAAAATCGAACTAATCTTGGCAAACCCTTTGACATTCCATCTCTCCTCACCTAATACTAACAGAATTTTCTTACAATGCTTTGTCCGCAACAAGTTTTTTCAAAATTATTCCACAGTGTTATAATATCAGAATATTTTCAATGGTTCCAAATGTTTCGCAATACTTCGAAAGGAAATTACACGGTCATTGTGCTATACGTTTTACATTTATACTTACTTTAATAGTTGCATGATTGAGCATATCCTGCCATGCCTGGTCAAAATTCCACTCATGCTGATGAGACATGAATCGCGCTTCGGCCAGAGCCACTGTTTCCTTTGCTGCTGCGTGAATTTCGCTGGCTCTTTGAAACAGCTGCGCTTGTTGTTGACACTGCACCTGTAAAGTCGTAAGAGGAAATGTCATTGATTCACTTGCGTAACACTTCAGCTAATTGTCATTTAATGCGCTTAATGCAAAACAACTAGCTTTTATAATTTGCAATATGACAAATTATTTTAAACATGAGATATTATATTCAGACAACAAAGTGATTAGAAAGTTCTTGCCATTATATATACAAATGTATAAAAATTGATTAATGACTGCACTAAAGTAAATGATAATACAGGTAAATATTATCTTATATTTATCATTATAATTTTTAGAATATACTGAGTTTATAAAACTTTATTTTAATTTCAAATGCAATCCATGTTAAACTAGCACGAGTGGAATTTCAACTGGGCATAGCAGGATATGCTCATTCATGCTATTATTAAAGCAAGCATCAGAGTAGAACGCACAACAAGCGTAACATGCTATATATTCAATAACAATTGACTTTGAGAACATTATGAAGCATTTGAGGCCATTAAAAAAACATTTATTAAATTTGCCAAATATTACCTGAATTTTCTAACATTTTATATAAACTCAGTATTATATAAACTACAGAAATCTTTTTTTTGTAGCTGAACTAGTATACACTTTCCATAGTTAAAGTAAAATATATGTTCGAAATTTGGCTAGAAAGAAAAAGAAAATTCTAGTACAGGAATAAAAAATAAACCTGAGCTTGATGAGCCAACTCCAGTGCTTCGTAATAACATCTTGCCTTCTCGATACAGCTAGTACCCAGTTTATCCGTAATTTCTTTCAGCCTCCTTGTTGTATCCGAAAGAAGTTGTCCAAAAGCAGTGTGAGCTTCCTAAAAATCAATTAAGATCAAATGAATATTGCAAATATTACATAGAGCCGGTTGTTTCACCTTTTGATAAATTTTACCTGTTAAGTAAATTTGGCAATCTGCGTATGTGATTGGTTAATCTTGTTACTTACCCAACAGATAAAATTTACCAAAAGGTGAAACAACCGAGCCACAATGTTAATTTTCAACTCATAAAACAAAATACTATTCCTTACATCCAATTCAGTCTCCAATTTATTAATATTATCTGCTGCATTATTCAAGTTCTCCAGCTCAATCTGGAAGACAAAAATTTATCCTATAAAAACACTATATTATACATAATTTATATAAATTAAAATATCAAAAAAGATCATGTCAATATGAATTCTTCTGAATTTTTTCAATTAAAATTTAAATTATGTTTTATGTCATAAGTTTTAGAGTTGAAGATCGCTATTTAATTACTATGATTATTTATTTGTTAATTGCAATATTCCAACATTCCATGAAAAGGAGGATATTATTTCAGATTAAATTATTATCCAAATTAGAAAATAAATTATTTTACTATAGAAAAGAGAAAATACTTTTCCTTATTAATTTCTCTTTTCAGATGCAATACTACAAGAAAAATGAAACAAAGCAAGAGATGTCTCGAGATAGTATCCCCCCCTTCCCAATTGTCTCACATCTACTTAAAATTTAAATTATACATTGTATGCTTTTAGTTTCAGAGAGTTAAAGATCGTTACTTAATTACTGTCATTTTTATTTGAATCATAACATATTAGTATGTGAAAAGAAAAAATAGAGACTAATAGAGAGGTATCACACTTTACATCTAAATTTAGTTATTTCATTACAGAACATTACAGAAATTAATTTCATTACATTATTTCATAGAGAAAAGAATACTTTCACTCATTTATGCTTACGTCATTTAATTCTTTTTTCAGATATAATAGCACCAAAATAGAAAAGAATATTACTTTATACTGTGCATATACCTAAATTTAGTTATTTTGTTATGAAAAAAAAAATATTTTTACTCATTTGTGTTCACATCACTTATTTTTCTTTTGAAATATAATGCCATCAAAATATGGAAAAAAGAAAAGGAAGATATTACTTCAAGTGTATATTTAAATTTATTTATTTCATTATAAGATATCTGTTCTTTTTAACTGAACCTTTATATAATTTACCTTTTCACTCTCTCTCCAATCAAAAGAAAAAGAAAAATGAATCATTCAAGAAGTTCAATTAAAAAAAACAGAACTAAAGAGAATACTTTTATTCTTTTATGTCTACATCATTTATTTCTCTTTTGAGATACAATACCACCAAAAATAAAACCAAGGAGGAACAGGTCTCGATGGAGAATATAGAATCCTTTCTTAATTGAATCCTTTTTCGCAGAAGGAACAACTTCGTTCATCAGCGATCGAGCTATCCTTAATCTCGCACATCTCATGTCCATCCGCACGAAGGAAGGAAAGTGAAAGCAAAGTGGGACAATGTACCAGGCAGTGTTAGGCACTGCGACCGCGACGAACAGACATAACCTAAAATGCCACGGGCGTGGACCGCGCAGAAACAGAACCAGACAGAACCGAGCGAATCGAAATCTCTCGCGAGAGACCTCACCTGGATACGCGGGTCCAGCGCAGCCTCGGCGTCCTCCGCGACGTCCATCCTGCGGCTAGCGCGGGCGGCATTTAATACTGGTGCGACGTCGGGGACGTGTCAACTCATGATCGCCCAGCCGCGAAATCCAACGTCGGAGGCCTTCTCCGCTTTTCCTCTCCCTTCTTGACGTGATTCTTCTCAGGCGCTGCGACGCGGATGTTTACATCTCGCGACACCCTCGCGAGCTACTGCGTACAGTACGTAATTACGAGCGCATAACGCACTTCCACGACTCCCACAAGACTTGACGCCGATGAGGATCTTTTAGGAGTGGACGGAACCGATTGGAGCCCGACGAAGACGTGAAGAGAACGGGGTAACGGGCGAGAACGAATTTGGCGGCATTGACGCGTCTGAACACTCTGAACGTAGTTACGTTACATAGCGGCGGAGATAAATGGAGATAAGCGTCACGAATCGCTGTCATCACTGGCTGCGTTCAGCAGACTCAACAGTTTTGCAACCGTTTTATGATTGTCTGCTGAGATAGGACCATTCTTCTAGATCTAAAAGTATGATCCAATTAGCGCGAAGGAAACTTCCAACAGTTGCAAAACAAACGTTCTGCTGAACGCAGCCACTGACGTGTCTTATTGGCTGCGTTCAGCAGACTCAACAG
>NW_017257632.1:1422662-1423147 GCF_001594055.1 Mycetomoellerius zeteki
ACTAGAACCAGGAGAGTCAACTCGCGTGGTGGGGGTGAGTCAAAAAGCGTCACCCGCTGCTTACCCCCAACCCCTGTTGAGGACGATGCTCAGTAGTTCACTGAGTACCTCACAAAATTGGAATATTGTTTTTCGATTTTCTTTATCTCCAGGATTGAAGTCACAATTTCGAACACAGCACACTCGCTTGGGCATCGTAAATCACATCGGATTAAATTTTTACGGTTTATGTTTAGTTCAAAATTCAATCAAACAGAAACAAGGTACGTTGACATGCGCAGTCACGAATTGAAACCGACTATGTAGAGCAACAGAGAGGATGAAGCGCAAGAGTGGGGGGTGTCGTTCGTTTCCACTTCTTGCCTCACCCCCACTACCGCTTTTACGCCGAGTTGACTCTCCTGGTTCTAGTCTTCTTGGGCGTATTGAACGGACTCAACAGTTGAGTGAGCACTCGCTGTTACTGGCTGCGTTCAGCAGAACGG
>NW_017257632.1:1423394-1429850 GCF_001594055.1 Mycetomoellerius zeteki
CAAAACTGTTGAGTCTGCTGAACGCAGCTAATGGCTACATTTACACCGTGCATTTAGGCCGTGGCCTATACAACAGACGTCTTGTTTAATCTACAGGATAAACAAGGACATCTATTGTATAGGCCGCGGCCTAAATGCACAGTGTAAACATAGCCATTGATGTATTATTTTAGATCATCCAATCAGCATTTTAGATCTGCAAGAATGCACCCAATGGGTGCATCCAGAAGCACGACTGCTCACTGAGTGCTCAGTGAGCTCTTGCATCTGATTGGCATATTCCGTTAGAACTAAAAATATAGACCAAACAGATATAAGAGCTCACTGAGCGCTCAGTGAGTGGTTGTAGTACTGAATACACGTATTGATACTTAGAATATAATTCGTGAATTGACTTTTTTTCATTTCTATTCTATTTCTTGTTTAAAATATTGTTTATTTGATTATTTATGTTTCACTTAGAAAACGTTGAATTTTTAAGGTATTTCTCTTTTTTTCTCTTGACAATATTCGTGAAATTGATAAACAAATATTTACAAAATATTTATAAATCTTATAAATATTTATAAATTTTTTGTAAAATTTTTTCAAATATTTTAGTCTGTTCCTAAACAACATGCACATCTAAGAACATCATAAAAAAGTTTTTGTAAACATTGTGTGTTGTATTTGAGTTGATTATCAATAATTAAAATTTCTGTATGTATATTATAATAAATTATTTTTAATCTGAATAAAATGAGTAATATTTCATTGTTTAATATATGGAAAAAAAGATTAGATCAGAAATAACGGTTTTATAGTTAGAAATTTTGCGTTATAATTGATTAATTTAATCAAAATTTAAATTAATTCGATTTTTATGAATTATCAATTCAAAGTTGCTTCTAACTGAAAAGTAAGCCGTGGATTTTGAGGAAACATACATTTTTCTTCTCTCTCTCTCTCTCTCTCTCTCTCATACATAACTTTATAGATAATCAAGTCTGATCTCGATTATATGTAAATTAAAAATTAAAAAGAAAATTATGGAAATTTGATCATGTGAGCGACAATTTTTTTTAAAAACGCGACAAGTAACGCCATCTAGCATGAAGCTCGCATACCAACACGACAGTATAACGTCGCGTCGCGATAGTCGGTGTGTCGGTGTCCAACAATCATGGCGTCTGCCAAGTAACAACGCTCCACGCCGCGTCAACGAGTGCCTTACGGTTTTTAGGTTGATGCTACCGCATCGCCGCGCGTATCACTCGCGTTTCGCGCCAGCGAGCCGTTTTCTACCTTTTTCTACGTTTTTCTACGTGTAGAGGCGCAGCCCGAGTCTCTCCCTAGGAGATCTTCCGCCCGTGCAACGGAGGTGTGTGCAACTAGTGCATCCGCGGCGGCAGCGGTGGTGGTTTGCGACAGCGGTTCATCGCGGTGAGTCACAGAGGCTCGTGCATGCACGCACTTACTTGAGAACCATGAGTCCGCTAATTGACAGTTAATTGAAGGCTGGACGATTATCCATTAAGATCCGCAGGCTAACCGAGACGTTTGCGCGAAAAGAGAGCTGATCATGACGGCCGACCGGTGCCGATTTCTCGCGTCCGCTTTCCTGTCCTGCGAATCCGATCCGTCGTTTCGCACTGCCTTTCTTTAGGCGATGACTGTTACTCAACATCCTGGTCTTTTTTCTTAACGTAGGATCGCGAATAGGCACGACAAAGCGATCAGATCGGTATACCGCACGTAAATCACGTCCGTGGAAAAGTCGAATTTTGTATCGTTATATCATATTCTGGTCGTTGGGTGTTCTTACGATGGTACCTGTATTTTTTTTTTCTTTACATTTATTGGTGATAATTGCATTATGATAAATTTAAACCCGGTATAGTGATCTTCACTTGAGTTTTTGTGTTTATTTACTATAATTGTTTGGTTGGATTGTTGTACTTTCAGAATAGGAGACCATTGTTTTGAAAATGCCTACACAGACGGCAGAGAACGATGACATTCGAGTGAAAATTGTATATAATGGGTAATATATGTTGTTATAAAAACTGTTTTAAACAGTTTGTCTTTGATTTTACAAAATAACAGTAATTTCTTTCGAACTTTAAATTCATATTATTTTGATTCCAATATATAAAATATATTTTAATAATTAATCATATTGATTGTTAATCCTTTGGAGCTGACAATAGGTACACTGGACTCACTCAATTACAAATTTCTTTGTTAAAAATATTAAATCCATTTTATTGTTATATCTGCAAATTTGGATTATTCTTATTAAAATATTACTTAAAATATATACTTGGTTCTCTTTTAAAAAATTTTTTTCAACATTCAGCATTTCAATATTCTATTTATTGCCATTTTAGTTTCTTGAAATTAATAAATCTTTTTTAATTAACATAAATTAAATAGGTTTTATACACCTAACATAAAATTTGTCATCAGCTCTAGAGAGTTAACAATAAATATAATATACTAGGTGGTATCGGGATTAGTTTAAAGAAAGATTAATAAAGGATATTGATATTTAAAGTGTTAATGTGGTCGATAAAGATTTTATTACAAGTCGAAAGAAGATAGGAAAGATTTTAAGACAAATATGTAACATGAGATTTTCCTGCATTAGGGAAATACAAATCACGTACATCACTCCCGGGATTTCAGTGGATGCATTGCGCGAGGAGATGCGAACGATATGCGGCTTCGGCACAGAGCAATTCACGATGAAGTGGGTGGATGACGAAGGCGACCCATGCAGGATCGCTTCGCAGCAGGAGTTGGATGAAGCGTTGAGGCTGTATGAACTCGAGAAGGACACGGAAATAACTATCCACGGTCAGTCAGATTATTTACATTGGATTTCTTTAAAGACTTATACATAATAAAATGCATAGGCAAAACAGGAACAGAGAATAATACAGGCAATAATATTTTTTTAACTTATCGATTGATATACAGTTTCTTATATATTGAAATCTCATTACCTGTGTTCTTCTCTAATAATACAGGCAGTAAGATTTTCTATCTATGGAAAACCGTGTGTGTATCTACATGAAGAGAAAAATTTACTAAATTTTAATGAATTATAACATTTTCATAGTACTAGCTGAATATTTACTAAATGTAATTTCAACATATATTTATTTGGTACAAGAGAATCAGTAATTTGATTTAAATCATTTTTTTATTTAGTATAAATATATTTACTGTAAGTAAATAAATATTAAGTTAGTATTCTTCAAACAAATATTTATTAAATTTAGTACATTTTTCTTAGTGTATTGATATTAAGTTTCTTATGGGTTGAAATCTTATTACTGTTGTATTCTCTACTAATACAGGTAATAAAATTTTCAACTTGTTGGAAATCGTGTATTTATTAGTACACAGTTTCCTATATAGGTTATAATCTTATTGCCTATGTTATTCTCTATTTGTACAGATATAATAGGATTTTCAACCTATGAAAAATAGTGTATCTATTGATACATATTTCTTATACATCTTATCGTTATTCTCTATTCATTGTCTACGTTTTTCATTATGCATAAGGCTTTACGCACTGGATTTCGCATGTTGCTTTGATTTTATCGACGCATTAATCGCTCAAAGACTGCGCATTTGCAATTGACGATAATCATTTGCATGCTAGGCACTTATATAATTAGGGACGGAGTATCGTACTCGTGAATCATGCGCGTAGAATCAGCGCTCGGTAGCGAAGGCGCATACATATGTATGTGACAAAATAGGTTCATCGGTAATGTCCACCGATGTCTTTAATATTCCAACATTAATGGCCGCCGTTTAGATAAGAAGCCGCCCATAAATTGCGCCTAGCCGATATATCTTGGCCGTGCATATTAGCGGTAGCGCACTAAATGCATGTGTGCAGCCGCACTTTCAAGTATTGATACGCGCCTTGGATAACGGTATGTACGCTTCGACGATACTCACCTTATCGGCGGTTTATCGCCGATACGAGTCGGCGATTAACGGCGAAACAGCTTCATCGGCGCCTGACCGTAGTACCGGTGTTTATTCGGTACACATCGATCGATTCGGTGTGCGATTTCTCAAGGATGACGACATTCTCGGATCGCGCGTGTCTGCGTGATCACGAAGATTCTATGTGCAGGCGCATGATACATTTAGAAATTCATCAGCTCTCCGAGATCTCCTGAGATAATTTGATACGGACCTCATTTGTGCGACAGCAGGATACTTCTTGGAAGGAGGATCTTATCGTGATCGCGCATACATTTCCGGTCTGATGAACTTGGCTGTCACCTTTTCTTTCACTTCTCTCCACTGAACTTTAATGATGATCGAATCCCTTTGACGGAACAATCCCTTCGAGCTTCAAAGATTAGGCCTGTCCTTTCTAGCTGAGTTTCTTCGATGCTTCATTTTTTTCTCTTTTTTTTCTCTAACATGGAGAGGAAAGGAAAAAAAATGAACCATGCAAGGAGTTGAGCTAGAAAGAACAAGCCTATTAATGTCTCAAAGAAAAAAAGGGTATTTGTATACCGAATATATTTCCTTGTTTTTGAACGGAGGAGAATTAATTTGCAAAGTATGGATCGTCGAAAATATCGGTTGCGAACTTTCCCAATTAGAGAGCTCTAAAGTAATGAGAAAGTACAGCTAATTAAAATACTTGATACTCGAAAGATTATAGAGTCAGGTTAAATATATTGTTCCCATAAATAATTCTCCTATTAAACGTAGCTTAATAAGATTGTATCTCTTTTCCGGAGCCTAGCAAAAATCAATAATTCGTTAATGGAAACCAAACTTGGTACACGAATTTTATTTGGTACATGTGAAATGATCGCCACACGAATATCGACAAACTCTCATTGTCAGTTTCTCGATGCATATGACACGCGTCAATCCTTGTAAATGTATAGGTTTGTGCGGTATCGGTCGGAGCAATAGCGATGACTGTATGTTGTCACGAAAGAACGAGGAAGAATCGACGGGGCAGCGACCGAAGGCGCGGGAAATGCAAGATAATAACTCAAAGAGACAAACAGCCAACGATCAAAATGAAAAATAGGAAAAAGCCAGAAAAATAGAGCAAAGAATAAAGTAGAATAGAGGGTGTATTGCATGTTGTGGAACGGAATGGTCTTCCTTGAAATCCCCGGTAAAAGCAGAAAGATACAAAAGATAGAGAGTCGTTGACTGGAAGAAATGGAAGTTAACAAAAAAGACGGGAAACATATAATGTAATATGAGGCGTCGGTGAAGAGTGCAAAGTTTACTTGAAAACGGTGACAAGAAGAATCGCTGGATAATCAGTGAACAAACAGCAAAGGCATGAAGGAGGGCGAGCGGGAGAGAAAGAGGTAGAGCTTGGGAGAGGCAGAAGTTGTGGGTGGATATAGGAGGGTGTAGGACCGGCAGCGACGGGGACGACGGGGGATACATGTATCACCTCCACCTCGGCGTGATCCGCGTTTGCGCGATTCGGTCGGTAGCGTGCGCCGGGCGGCGACGACGGCGGTGGCGGCGGTGGCGGTTAACGCATCTCGCCGCGGCGGTAGTCGATATCCTTGCACGGACTGATCAGCAAGGGCGCACATACACGTCACGCGCTACCGTCGACGCGAATCTAGCTGTGAGATCCCCAAGATCTGGTCGTCACAGGCGGGAGGAAAGTGCCGCGGAGCGAGGGAGTCGAGCCGGGAGTCGCCGCAGGGTTGCGAAGAACCTCTCCGGCAGCTTACTGGGTCACGAAAAAGGGATTGCGTCATTGTGCGCTTCGACTACGACTACGGCGATATTCGACGGTTGTCGGCGCGCTTGGGTCGCCACACCGCGAGTGGAGAGAGGTCTCAAAAGAGGCGGTAAACTAGCATTGATCGAGGCTGGTGATTCGCCGCATGCTCATCCCGGCGGCTCCTGTAAGAGGTCGACCGCGGTGAAGGAGAAAGAGACGAAAACGAAAGAACGGAAGAGTGAACGAGGCAAGGGGCGAGGCGGGTAAGGCAATCGGTATATATACATAAATAGAGAACGAGGGAGAGAGAAAGGGGGACAGAGAGCCAGGAAAACAGAGAGGCGAGGCGATCGCGCGCGGTTGGAGCGAACAAAAGGGATATACATACCGCGGCGATCGAGTAAGGCGAGGCAAGCACGGCTAGACTCGCTACAGAATGGCGTGGGGCTACTGGAGCGCGACTTCCGTCAGCGACCGGGGTCGGTCACCTCGCCGCGAGAAGGACAAACAGCATCAGAGTCTCTATCAGCAGCATCAGCCGCCGTCGCAGCAGCAACAACAAATGCACCAGGCGGAGCTGTCCGCGCAGAGTACTTACGCCAGCGTGCAAGAACGAGAGATCGGCGTGGCCGCCCCCGGTGTGGGGGTCGCAACGGAGGAACCACCCTGCAGCATGATGATCCAGGGTGGTTCCTTCTATTCGTATTCAGCAGCGACGGCGGCCG
>NW_017257632.1:1430058-1451119 GCF_001594055.1 Mycetomoellerius zeteki
CCGTTGTCGAAGGTAGCGGTGGTGGTGGTCCGTCCTCCCTCACCTCTACCAGCATGGTGTTACCGCGGGAGCGCCACGTGAGACCCGGCACTAGCACGCATCCGCCATCGCCGGGTAGCGGCGACTCCGCCGAGTACGAACAGCCGCTTGTCGGTCATTTACGCTCCGCGGCCGACATCTCGCCGCCCCCTTGCATCGGTAGTCCGCCGCATCATCATCATTATCATCATCACCACCATCACGACGATATCTTTGCGCAGCCTGGCACCTCGTCCAGGACGACGAAGCTGCTCCAGTGTCCACCGGATGCCATCGAAGGCATGGACGAGTTATCCGAGGCTGAGCTCGAAGAAGTGGCGGCAAATGCCGAACTAATTTACGGACCCACCGCGACGTGCCGGGTGCACGGGCCGTGTAGTCAACAGCAGCTGCCGCCGCCACCAGAGTCCGCGCTCTCGATGACGTCGCTGCTCGACGTCGAGCCTGCGGGCCCGTCGCAGTTCCAGTTCAACGAGATCACCTGGGGTAGGTGCAGCCGAGGAATGCATTGAGGAAGAGCTCGTCTCTGGCGCGCGACCAGTTTCACCCTCCTCCTTCTCCTCCATCTCCTTCTCCGTTGTCGTGTTTCTTTGAGGCAGCTCGTGATCTAGGTCAAAGTCTGCCCGCCCGTCTGTCTACCTCGCCAAGATAATACTCGCCACGTTCTTGTGAGTGTGCGATCGCGTCCGGTGCATCTCGCTCGACGCCACGACGCCCAGAAAAACGCGTGCCTTCCGGCCGCCGCATGACTCGCGGACGCCCTCCTTTTCACCGGCTTTGGCATTTGTTGACGGAAATTGTCCCGGCTCCGCGACGTTTAGCGCATTGCAGTAATATAAAACTCTAAGTCGGTCACGTGAATTAATTATCGCGACTTTGTCCTCGCTAAAAGTAAGGGTTGCGCTGGTAGTAGTTGCTGTCGAGTTGTCGCTCGGTTTAGTGCATCTTTTTTTTCACGTCGTGTATGATGGATGGAGAAACTTTTTTCTAGCTATAAGCTATATCAAATTTATTCTGCCTAACATACCGCACTTTATCCGATCGCATTAATTTTAATTGATGACATAATTCACACTTTCCACCTTTCGCATTAATTTCATAGTATAATCATGAAAATAGTCATCTAGGTCTATCGATTCTTTAAATACATGCGTATTTTTTATTTATATAGATGTATTATGTATCTCGCATCATCGTCGTTTTGTCATAGTTTTTTGTAGCGTATTAAGTAACAAAGGCGATTATCGTTGCCGGTTGCTTCGACGATTAAATTTCATCTCTTTCTTTTCTAGCTTGCACAATCGAGGGCAACGATTTGTTGCGTTCATTAGAAAAAATAGAAAAAGCAGCTTTGCAATTATTGTAAGATTCTTATGACATGATTGATTTACACAATTTAGATCCAGTGAAGAAATAAGAGCAAGAGCAAGCATATCTTCTAAAATTTTCGGAGTGGAATCTTACTCTAAAAAGTGAAAATTGAGCTAATTTTGAAAAAGAGTAGCTCAATTTTCAATTTTTAAGTGTGAGATTTCACTCTTCAGAATAAAACTTACTTTAAAAGTTTTAGAGAGTATTAAAAAATTTTACAACAATTACAAAACTGCTTTTTTCTGCTGAACGTAGCCAGTGCATCGTCGTCTAATAGTTTAATTTAAAGCATGAATTAGAACTCAGCCATATTCGATGCCACTTGGCTGTATTCAGCAGAAAAAATAGCTTTGCCACTATGATGAGATTCTTTAATATGATTTTTTTGTACACACATTTAGATTCGGTAAGGAACTAAGAGTAAAACCAATCATATTAAAGAATTTTACAACAATTGCAAAGCTGCTTTTTTTTGCTAAATATAGCCAATGTGCATTGTTGTTTAATATGCTTAAATTAGAGCATGAATTAGAATTTAACCATATTCAACATTTGGCTGCATTTAGCAGAAAAAGCAACTTTGCAATTATTGTGAGATTCTTTAACATGATTGATTTATACATTTAGATCCAGTGAGGAAACGCGCGCGCGCGAAAAGCAATACCAATTATATTAAAGAGTTGTACAACAGTTGCAAAGCTTTTTTTTTCTGCTGTACGTAGTCAATCCATCGTTGTCTAGTATGTTTAATTTAGAGTATAAATTAGAATTCTATTTTCGACGCCAGTTACTCGACGATCTAGTTACGCGAAGGGTTTTCAAGTTTTAAGTACGATCTTTGTCGTTGTGCTTTCCTTCGCATGGTATATGCGCCGGTGCACTTATGCACTTACCATATTATAGATCCATGCTTCCAGTGTGCCACGCGTTGTCGTCGTCATCGTGGTCTTAGTATGTGCATTCTCCATACAGCTCGTTGCACGTATCCCCTACATTAGGGGTGAGTGTACATCGTATCGTCTTTATCGTCCGTGTCATCGATTCCCCTCCGCGATAATTAGTCCATGAATATTTCAAGGAATTGCGCTCACCTCTCGCGCCGGCATGTTCACCTCTCGTCCTGGGATCGTCGATACGCGGTCCGCAGTGAGCTCTCTCCCGTGTAACAAACGATTCGATTACGTATATTGTACCAACGGGAGAGCACCGATGGCCTCGTTAGCGAACTCGCGATGGTATGACACGCGTCGTATCCACGCAGCCCTCGCGGCTGCGCCTCGTCTTGTATTCATGTGATAGAGGCCCTACGGAGAGAATCGCTTTAGTAAGACGTGTCATTAATTTTTCCCAACCGATGGATTCCCTATCAAATTCAGTATCTAAAATTAACAGATCTCGGCGTTTCCATAATCCAGACATTTCAATTGTTAATGGACTGATAAATTGATTATAAATTGATTATAAATCCCTGTTTTAAATGAACCGATTAATGCGTTCGTTCCGCTTGCATAATTCTGCATTATTCACTTATGAATTTATTTGACCTGTGCACTTCATATAGACAGAATCGATTTAAATTCATTTAAATCTCTTTTTAGTAAATCTATTAACGAATTCGTGCTATTGATTGTTCTATAGGTCTATTGTCCATCAACCTACATCCGTCGAGTATCGCTCGAACCTGAGGATCTATTTTCGAGTTCTGCAAAAAGATCGGCGGTTTCACCTGATCGAAGCACGTGCCTTCAGACAAAAACCTTTTGTCCGCTTTCTCATTGTGACCTTCAGTAATAGTTTCTTTGGCTTTCTTCAATCTTCCTCTCAAATCTCTTCGCGGATCGCGATGCACCAGCTGGTTTCAAGCCGTTCAAGTCCGGGTAGCCGCTTTAAAGCATTAAAGCGAATAATCCGGAACAATTCGCGGCTTTAATTTTATTCTGCTCATTGACCGTGCCGGCTTTCATTTCTTTCCGGGTTTCATAAAGTATTATTTGCTTGCGATATGCGACACAATATACTTAATTGTATATTTAATCATCATTCTATTATACGCATCGCGGAATCCTTCTGATAAAGGGCTCATATCCTCGCTCGTCCTTTGCTAATTAGAATTTATATGGCGCTTGTGTAACCGCTCCTGAGCGGTAGGATTAAAGCCGACGGTGTCGCGAATAACGAGATTAAAAACGTTCGCGGGAAATCGTCCAGGACCTTCGGCGAAGGTTTTCGCACGCGTGGTTGCGTCGACTTCGCGGCTTTTATCGGCGCGAAGTGGCGAGGAAATTTAATCGCGTACGCGCCTCTCTCTTCTCTCTCTCCCTCTCGCGATAAGTGAGTGATAACGCGACGCTCGATGGCACGGATAGAATTCAGTGTTACTCGTTATCTGACCGTAACCGGAGCGATACTGACTAGGACACAGGCAGCCAGTACACACAGTATGTTGGACAACGAGCAACGAATCTCGATCGGGTTCCGGTACTCGAATTGCTTCCCGTGTAAGTTCGCATTCGACACTTTACCGATTTTGATATAAATCTTCCCTTGACGGGATGGAAGCGGGAGTGGCGTCGATCGACGACTCGACGTCTCGTCGACGAATTAAATACACAGTCTATTATAATTCATCGATCGCTTTGCTACTAGAAAGCATAATTTCGCAGCATCTTCCTCTAAATATTTCTAGCTTACCGGCTTTGCTATTAATTATTAACGTACTATACATAGACCGTTTCTTCATCTCTCTCAGATATCGTGTATCATAATCCATTAATCTTGTTAGATCTTTTTTAAAATTTAATTTCTTTTTATCAAATGTGTATGATACGGGACGATGGGGTAGGAAATGAGAAATACTGTTTGACTCGACAGTAGAAACTCCAGATTCATTTCCATCGTATTTCCAAAATTTTGTTGGACGGAAGCTGGAGAGAGGAGAACGTCAAATGTTTTGTCAGCAAAGCGAACGTGAATTCTTTCTGTTACAGTTTTTCCGAACGTGCCGCCTGCCCCCGGGATGCCGTGCCAGGGAGAAGACAGTGAGTGTGTTTACTGTTCATTGGAAACGTCTCAGTCGCCGGCCGAGTCGCGCAGCTCCTCGCTTGCGATCGATGTACATTAGCCATTGCGTACTAGCCAGCGAGTTCTAATTAACTGTCCGGTGGAAAGAAACGATTAGCGCGTGATAATAAATACGATGCGTAACTCCGTTATGTGCGGAAGCAGAAGAACCGTAGAAGGAACATTCATCTCTCGACACCCTGCTCTGTACCAAAGCTCTCCCTTTGACACGATTTTCAGTCACAATCTTCATGACATCGACACTAGCGTTACACATTGAAAAAGCTCCAAGGCTCCTGATCCTTCGGTGCAGCTACGAAAGATTGAACTTATATTTATCTTTTTACATATCACGTTTCGTGTTTGATGAAAGATTTATGAGATATGTCTTTTTAGTTTGTGAATTAACGGATAACGAGAAATTTTGATTAGTTGGAAGATATTTTTTCTAATAATATAGGACACGCAAAGATTGAATTACGTTATAATATTGTAATGATTGAATTAATTTTTAATGAACTAATTTTGTTTGAAATGGTTTTTCTAAATGCAAGATGAAGTAAAAAATGCACATGAATGCCGCTAATCCGCTGCAACGAGGAATCAGAAACCTTAAAACACATTCGTTTCTTATATTGTATAGTCGCTCGATAGTCGCCGAATGGCTACCAGAGATTTCATCGATGTCACGATGACCTGAGGAAACCTGGAAATCTGGAAGTAACTGCGTCAAAAATGCTTTTGCTTTGAGTCGCATGGCTTCAAGAGTGCGAATAATTCTCATCGAGGCTTCCTCAAGTCCCTGACATCGGAGCCGATATTCGGTGATCACTCGTGTATAAAGCATGAATCAAATCCGATCAATCGTAACTCTTCTCCGAATCCTTTAGAGTTGTACAAACTTACCATCATTCCCGCGCGTGTATTCATCGTCAACGCTGCATGAAACACATTTCGCACGAAATGTTGTTGTTTCCCGTTCGCATCGATTCGCTTCGTTCGTTGCGATGAAGCCGCACGTTGTTTGATTGCGCGATCGGTCATGACCAGGCGAAAAGGAGAGAGGATGGTAGTGTAAAATCAATTTACAAAATTATTCGAAATTATTAATATTCGACGACGAAACTTTATTACCAAAATAAAATTCCTGAACGAACCGACTGAAAACTTTATATGGATAATATAATCTACTATTATTCATCTTACAAGATATTATGTAAGTGTTTTTATAAAGAGAGTGCAGAGAAAATACTTGGAGAAAATTGTCTCCGAAATTTAAAATTATGTCTAGAGAGGATAGTTAAAGTTCCATTGGTTTTCTTTTTGTCAATAGAACAAGTCACAAAATAATTTAATTAATTACTATATTATAGAGATTAATATTAGTAGTTCATTTGATAATTAATAGATGCTAATTGTATTTGCATTATAATGAGGTTTCATCGTCATTTGACACAGATGGATCGCGGAAGTCAATCGCGGCGAATTGATCGATCAGTTGGTGCTTTCCATCATTGTGACATTTATGTTATTTCATTTTTCGAAGGAAGCATCTACAGACGTGGCGCTCGTAGATGGAGGAAGCTGTACCGAGTGAATGGCCATATTTTTCAGGCGAAACGATTTAATCGGGTAAGCATCATTCCATTTAATTATCATTGCGCAACCTGTATTTTATTCATCAGCCCCTGGTCCCTTCCCCTCGCCTCACTCTCTTTCATATGCAATTTTTGCGAAAGTAGATCTGTCGCAGGTGCGACGCGACTTGTGCAGAGCTCTCTTGTAGAGCACTTCCAACTAAAACTTGCTGGCTAGTGACTTCGTCGTCGACGAAGGGAACCGAAGGGAACATTACTCTCTTCTCTCTCTCTCTCTCTTCCTCCCTCCCTCTTTCCGATTGTGTTGCTGGAAATGCAAAGTTGCCGTCCTTACGAAACTAGGCTCACGTGCAAACTCTCTCGAGCTTGCTTGGCGCGTAATCCTCTCGTTTTCTTCTCATCCTCTTCCTTCCTCCAATGTACTTTACTTTACCTCAGCTCTTGGAAGAAGAGCATTTGCTGCGTTTAAGACCGGATACTTAAACTTAATTATCATTTGTCTTAGACTTCGGTTCCGGGATGTTTTAAAGTCGGAGCGTCGCATGTGTTTATCGCTGCGTGAGGTTTAAACGCTCGACTTCCACTTCGCGGGATGCCGCGATACACCTCTCAACATGGATAATTTAATAAGTAATACAATATAATACCCTTCGTTGGTTTTATTTGCAGAGGGCCTTCTGCGCGTTCTGTCAGGATCGGATCTGGGGCCTCGGACGGCAAGGATTCAAGTGCATCCAGTGCAAACTGCTCGTGCACAAAAAATGCCACAAGGTGGTACGCAAGCCATGCCTGAGCCAGCAGCAACAACAGCAGCAGCAGAGCGCAGAGTCGCAGACGATCGACAGAAATGGCGACCAACAGCTTGATCCGTATCCATGCGGCCCAGCGACTCATCTCGAGGATGAGGTCACGGAATCGCCAATTATTGAGGAGCATTCGCGCGATCGTAAGATAACTTCATTTAACATATTGATTATGCGTTATTCAACATTTTTCATAGTAAAAGAATGAATGATATTTTTATAGCAAAACAAATAAATTATAATTTTCTGCCTGCGGAGATATTGTTGCAGTAGGATTATTAATATGTGCAAGGACATAATTCATTTATACCATTTTGGTATTAAATAATATATCTCATGCATTTTCTAACAATTATGTTAAAAAACATATTTATTTTATATATGATTAGAAGATATCTTTTTAAATGATCTCTTTCTATACTGTTGCATTTCTTTTATATTATTAATACATTTTAATATTATTTATTTAATATTATTAATACATTTTTCATGTTTACGATTTTGTAGGAATTGGACGTGAGGAAGGGGAAGAACTACCATTGGACACATTGAACGAGGGTGATACTTCAAACGACATGCAACGGCAGTATTCGTTGAACGACTTCGAGTTGATTAGGGTGATCGGCCGTGGTTCCTACGCAAAGGTCTTGATGGTGGAGCTGAAACGTACCAAGAGGATTTACGCCATGAAGGTAATCAAGAAGTCCCTGGTGACAGACGATGAGGACATCGATTGGGTGCAGACAGAGAAACACGTATTCGAGACAGCCTCCAATCATCCCTTTTTGGTGGGCCTACACTCCTGCTTCCAGACGCCTTCGCGTCTGTTCTTCGTGATCGAATTTGTACGTGGTGGGGATCTTATGTTTCACATGCAAAGACAGCGCCGTCTTCCTGAGGATCACGCGCGGTTTTATGTAGCTGAGATTAGTCTGGCGTTAAATTTCCTACACGAAAAGGGTAAAAATTCTCTCCTTTTAACAAATTGATAGAAGATGAAACATGCAATTAAATTTAATAATCGTTCATTTTCAGGTATCATATATAGGGATTTGAAACTGGATAATGTATTACTTGATCACGAAGGGCATGTTAAGCTTACGGATTATGGAATGTGTAAGGAAGGCATCCGAGAGGGCGACAACACCGGTACCTTTTGCGGCACTCCCAATTATATTGCTCCTGAGATTCTACGTGGCGAGGAATACAGCTTTTCAGTGGATTGGTGGGCTTTGGGAGTTCTATTGTATGAGATGTTGGCAGGCCGTAGCCCTTTCGATCTTACTGGCGCGGCCGAAGACCCAGACAAAAACACCGAGGATTTCCTATTTCAAGTCATTCTGGAGAAGACCATACGTATACCGCGATCCTTATCCGTTAAGGCTGCATCTGTTCTTAAAGGATTTCTTTGTAAAGATCCGGCGGAAAGATTGGGTTGCGGAAAGAGGCCTTCTGGTTTCCTCGACATTGTCGCTCATCCTTTCTTTAAAGCAATTGATTGGGAAATGGTAAGTATCGTAAATACAAAAGCTGAATCAATTAAAAAATCTCGTTAATATCTTAATCTTCTTTAATTTCGCAGCTGGAGCAAAAACAAGTTACACCACCTTACAAGCCACGTTTGGATTCCGATCGCGATCTCGCAAACTTCCCACCCGAATTTACGGATGAGGAAGTCCGTTTGACTCCGGATGATCCGTAAGTCATTACAATTTTCTAAATTTATATAATTTAAAAGTTTAATGAAAAAAAATTTTTATGAAAATTTATATGAAGTTATTATATCAAGAAAATTATCATTATCAAATAAATTTTGGATGCAATGTTCACACAAGAAAATTTTCAGGAAACAAATTGAGAAGATCGATCAGAGTGAATTCGATGGTTTTGAGTATGTGAATCCTCTATTAATGTCACTGGAGGACTGCGTGTGACAAGAGCCACTTTTCATTGTGCAGCGTCACAATCAAGACCAGCAGCAGCAGTATCAACTGCAGCAGTGCTACATGTATGAGTTACAAGACAGACTTGCAAAACTTCGTATCGATCCCCTACTTCCCGTTGTCGGCTCAAGCAATCAAGGTTATCACAATAACGTATTTCTAATGACGTACTCGGAGGAGAATGAGAACGACAATAATTATAACGAGCATCATCGGCTACCGCCACCCTTCCCCTTCCGATACGAAAGTCCGACATACTCTCGTTCTCTAAGTATTACAGACGTAACTTACAACCCAGGCAATAATAACGCGATTGTTAATAATTATGACGAGAACGACTATGACGATATGGAGGATGAGAATCCGCGAAAAGGTCTCCTGAAACAGATATTTTGCCTTCCATTAAACTAAAGCTCGAGCCGAGCTTCTTTATTAAAATCTTGTGTCCACGATGCTAGAAATCGCTCCGAGACTTCGAATGGAAAACGAATTGATAAATTCATTTGAACAACATTTGAACAATTTGGCCAATTGATCAATGCGATTGGGCAATTCTTTTTCTGAGATCTTGGAGTGATTTCCATCGAAAACACAAGGCTTTAAAAGGATAAGGTTGCCTCCAATTCGATTACTCGATACGCATTTTTGTAGAAACAACTCGAGACTTACAGTGTCGTCGGATCGTAAACGTCTCGTGTAGTACATAGTGTTAAAAAATATGAAAATATTTAATTCAACCTAAATATATATATATTATATATACATATATCTATCGTTAAGTTAACTTGTTCTCTTTCACACATGGTGCTGCGAATAGACATGTTGATGGGTAACGTTACTTTCCGCAACCTTTAGTTCGAAAGCTAAAGGTGAAAACGTACCTGACTGCTTTGATCGATTTTTTAGGTATTTTTACAGTACCATTTCTTTTGCGCAGCGGATTGATATTCCCAAAGTATTAATGACTAACCATTCCTTTTTCTATATATGATTACATTTTACTGCAACATTGACATATTCTAAATGTATGAGATGCGAATAATCTGAGTTCTAGATTAATTACATTGTGGAAGAGTAATACCAAACATAGTAATAGCCTCCTTTCTTTTTCGTTGACTAGTTCTTACATGTACATTTTCACTTAAACTCGCGGATAAAAGATAACGCGGATAGTAATAATATCGAGACATTGCTTTTATACGGACATTCCTATGAACTCGATTAAATCGATAGTCGTTACACTGGTCACTTTATAAAGGGCCATCGCGTATTTTTTGTAGCAACATTCCAATCATTTCTTTTCTTCGAGAAATTCCGTGTACTCGCTGTTAGAGATAGAAAGATAATACGCAGTAACAATAATTTTCTATGAAAAACGTGGTTTTTTACTTAGAAACGTATTCTGGAAATATTTTTTACTCCGCAACAAGCTAGTTGTATTTACATGTCTATATTAATAGTGTACTCCTCGTCCAAGTGTGAGAGAGTATATCGATTCCTATAGCATAATTAGGACAATTTTTATAGTTTTTCAAAGTAATATCGAGCAAATGTACAACCAGGCAGTTGGAGTACTAAAGACTAGTTTATCTTCTTATTGTTGAAGTTACATAGAGATCATCCTACACAATATTCCCTGGCTATTTATAAATTCTAATGATTAAGACGTGCAATGTCCACTTTAACTTTATTCTAAACTAATCGCAAACAAATTTTGAAACGTATTACGTCACAAGTATTAACCGTAGAAGTATTGCTGAGAGCCGCGTGGGACATTTTGCTAGATTAACGTACGGCTCATAAAGTTTAAGAGGATTGGGTGATAAAATGTTTTACGTCGAAACGCAGACGTTCGCAGAATTAAATTATACGTAGACGAGAATATATCGTATGTATTAGAGCTACTGCGCATGATTTTTGTTCCGACGATTATAAGGATTACTGTTAAAGACGTTTAAGAAAAAAAGAGGGACGAGTAAGACAGCTGCAAAGATGTCGAATTATCCACATCTTGTGGATATGTAAATGTGAAAAGTATTTAACGTAGGGATGTCACGCGAAAAGATGTTAATGAGACAAAAGATACATATATATGAAATTTACATCACATAAAAGAGGGATGTAACTAAATCTCGTAATTCTTTCCAGATTCTCTCGAGCGTATGCAAGTATGATAAAACGCAGATAAATTAGTTCCGACATTAGCTATCTTAAAACACAATCAATGTTACACGATACTGTATCCGGCGTAAATGCGACGACGCATTTACATAAAGAAGAAACTAAGTATCGTGTAACTTGCATTAGAGAGAATATGATGCCAACACTCAACATCTTAACAGTATCGAATGATACGAGTATTACGCGTTGCAGAACTTACGTGATTTTTCTTTTTTTTCAGCGACGAACCGCACTATCTTATCCTTGTGTTCGTTATCTTTTTTCCGTAAAAACGTGTGGTAAGCATAGAGAAGAACTTCATACATGAATTCCTATTGTAACATAGCGTATGAATTGAATACGTGTTATCCGCTGTAAATTTAATTGTTGCAAAGGCTGCTATTATTTTATATAAACTACGACGATCCGCTATTTTTTATAGGGACGAGTCTGACGACGAATGCAAGAGAGATAACTATAAAAGTATTCTAAATAAGGAGATCCTTAGCGCTGATGGTATCGAATAGTATGTTACAGTATATAATATCGGTAATAATATATAAATATATTCACATACTGTTGATTTTCGGCACCATATACTGCAGTTAATTATTTAAGATACGCTTAAGTATTTGTTAAAATCTGTATATCTTCTGGCGCGAATATTGTCTTTCCACGAACGGAGCACGGTGTTTCGCGTAACAATCGACATTGTTGAAGGATATAGAAAAAAAAACGGGTGGAGTTGTGTCACCTATGGTCAATTGATTGTGCGTCGCACCGAACTTCGTTTACAAGTTTAATACGTGGCACAGTAACGCAGAATCGCATGGAATATATTCCATACTTTGTATCATATTTTATATTCCTTTTAAAGGATCATACAGAGCGAGTTGTAGAAAAAAATATTGAGGCATTTTTTTTTTTACTTTATCGTCATTGATTATAAAATTTCCATGTATTTGTATGCTTTTGTTATAGGAATTTACGAAATGTTACATAAGCTATTTATACTCGGATACCCGAGGATCTCGGATACTTAAATGAACGGAGAGATACGTATTCTATGAAAAGATATATACGCGTATTATATATTATATATATATTTAAGTTAGAGCTACTTAATTTAATTGGATCTAATACATCGTTGAGAGAGAAATTATGCAGACTTTCTGTATATCCGAGCCTCGGATATCTCAAATACGTTCCGAAAGTACGAGAAGAAATTATTAGATCCATGCGAGCAAATATTATATGAAATATAAACTTAGGGGAGTGGTGTAAGAGTCAATCATCTTCGTACTTCCTGGTATGTGCGATCTTTTTATAGATCATGCGCGTGCATGAAAGAAGAAAGAGAAAAAAGTCAGGCAAACGCTTTACGACTAAGAATTTATTACTGCTTAATGATATATTTATCGGATAATACATATTCCTTCGGATAATTTTTACAAACATTTCCAGGAATTGAGGTTCTTGCTTTTTATTTTATTCTATTTTTCAACGTTTATCAGTTTAAATGCTAGATTTGACAAATTCTAAGATAATGACTACGGATATAATTTTTCTTTAATACCACATAGCGTGATTTTTGGATTCTTATTTTATTTTTATTTCTGATTCAGTTTTATAATTTTTCATTGTGCAGTATAACGTAAGACATCTTATTTTTTCTCTTGATTATTTCTTATAACATTATTATGTACAACATTATCATATAAGAATACGACGTTAAGATTGTTTTCTTTTCCCACTATGTGTACTCAATGTGTATATATAATTATATTTATGCATGTACATAGTGTCAAAAGATACAGGTACGCGTACTGATAAATAATATAACACAGAAAAGTTTATGAGAAATTATATATATCGGAGCTGTAGGTATTTGTAACATATTAACTCTGAAAACCGACAGTGACATTATAGTACAATAATTTCGAACACGCATCACTCCTAATGCTCAGTTAGTCTATCGTATGATTATGAAATTATAATGAGCGTAATCTACATGATCCCCTTTTTTCTAATAAATCTTCCATATTCTCTTTTTTTTTTATTTTGCTCTACATACTTTGCTCCGGATTAATTTACATTTGATCGCAATATACGTGTTATATGTTTATATTGCAGATACAATATTGCTTGATTTTATAAACGTAACTTCATTGCAGAAAATATTTTACCATATATATATTATATCTTTACTGAGAAAAACATTAAAGTTTTAACATAATTCTATTATATTATTTCTGTTTGTAACTCGGCGATATTGAGACTGTCTTTATTTCAGTGTTGAAAAGAACGATACAGTAAGATGATTATTATAATTATGTAATTATTATATAAAATTATATATACATATATATAATATTTATAGATAAAATTGAACAGTGGTTGCATTTAATCGTTATAGAGTACAAGATATCAAAAAGCAGAAGGGACGCTTATATACTTTAGGATTTGTTACACAATCTAAATGAGAATATAAATTAACGAGGTGCATTCTGCCCTCGTAAGCAGGCCAGGAGAAAGGTCTCGGAGAGTGGATATTAATTAAATATGTCTCGTTTCGCAGAATTAACGAGAATCGATTATACGCGTGCCTTCCCTTGTCTACGACGACAAAGTGCCGCGCGTATGTTATCGACGTATTAACAATGGCCTCATAATTATTACTGAATATATAATTGCCGAGTATATTTAAAAATTGTATACGTTATTATACATATTGCTGTTGATAGTATTTTTATAAAGCTTGACTTGCGTTTTCCGAATGGGAATTAAATTGCTTCTCTCGAGTGCATCCTGTGTGCATCATGTGAACACATGACAGGCTACCCATCCTATGACTGTAGCCGCGATTAATATCTTCATGAACCGACGAAGATATATGATGATATGTGATTCTGTTCCTTTGAAGTGTTACGAATAAAATAATCCTTACGTGCAAAGGAATTAATCAGTTATCTCTCGCTCCACCACAAACGCGGCTTTTGCTTCACTTGCTTCTCGTATGCTCAAAGAAGTATAATTTTTTATGAAAAATACTTTATTCCATCCTATTTTTTTTAAACAATATCTTTTGGCTTTTGCCTATTGTATATCAATAATTCAATATTTTTATTTCACTCTGAAAACGCGATGTCTGATAAAAGAATTTGCTAGCAAGATAGAAAATAAAAGTAGCGTAAATCCAAGATTCTAAAAGCTTTTTTCTTTTTGCTTCGTACGAATATAGTCTACATCTTTCTTTTTAATTAAGGATATATTAGTTTCGCGTGGTGGTGAAAGAGGTGTGTATTAGTTAAGTATCCTTGACGTTTGCAAATTCTTCTATATCGTTAAATTATCTCGTTAAAATAAAAATGTCAAATTATAATTGTTGTAACGTTTGGGGCGATACATCTCAGAGGAATTGTATTGTCAAATCGATATTGTGGTAATTGTGATAACGTTATTGAAGATTTATGTGTTGTCGAATTTTATAGAAACTAAATTGTAATCAGGTGTGTTTTTATTGCGAAAGATAGATATCGTTTTAGGTAAACCTCGAAGTGGCCAACACATGAGCTCAAGTATCGATTATGATTTATGCGCAATTTTTCATCGGCATATACAATCATGCGAGCGTAACGATGTGCGTGCATCGACGCGATGAAGTCCTGTTTATTCACAGCCGTGATAAATGAGGTCTTCGCTGCGATCGAAGGCGATTCATAAATTTTCATACGAATCATGCGGGAAGCTTCCCGATCTATCCATCCGATCTATTCTAACATAAACTAATACATATCATGCGACATACAACTATGTATATTATTATACGTTATAAGGCCAGTTCGGCGAGCAATTTTCAAGTATGACCGATTCATTTTTCATTCCGATCCACATGCCATGGAATTAAAATAAGAGACAGATTGAATTGATTCCAATTAAAATGAACTTTAAATTTTATTTAAATTTCTTCGCATCAGCGATTCTTAGTCATCCAAAGTTATCATCTCGTATTTGACCTTGACACTCGCGAACTGGCTCATTCATATTCCCGCATGGGTAACATTAAAAAAGTTATGCTAAACGATTAAAGTGTAAGTTAGCATAGGTTACATATAACTCTAATTAAAGTGTACATTGGGCTAAATCGATCGCTTAAAGCATCAGCCGCGAGAAGCGAAATTCTTTTCGGTGTCTGTTTATTCCAGAACACGCTGCGCTTTGGAAGGACAATTTTCGAAGTGGAGAAGACATCTTCTCCGGGCGATGCTCAAGTGCGATTAAAGAAGGAGTATAAGTTTGTAATTATACCGGCGGCTGGATGCGATCGCGACGAATTGTAATCGCGAATGTAGTTTCTTACGCAGTGATCGCAGATTGATTACGATGGAGTTTGTATAAATGTATATAGAGCGACATTATAATCGAGAGAAGATATATAAGCGAAGAGTTTTACGTTAGTGACGCAGTGAATTTGATGCAGTGCAGCGTTATGCAATCTGACGCGGCGGAAGTGAAATTAAACAAGTACAGACTATATATGTAAACGCAACGTATTATATGATGATAATACTAATAATATAACAACAATAAATTAGACCGATTCATTATACGCACTCGTAACTTTCTGTCGGAAAAGGGTATCCTTTTTTTAGCCTAGGAAAAATCGCTATTGGTATTGAGCCAACAATTGCAGAATAGGCCGTGACACCATTTGCACAGAGGACTTCCCCCATATAAAGTCGTAATGATTACAGGTGGTGTTAATAGGAGTCTTATAATGAAATACGAGGCTGTTGAGCTTCGCAGCCAAGAGCTCCACGTCCTTGAATGAAATTT
Organism: Mycetomoellerius zeteki; assembly: GCF_001594055.1. NCBI lineage: Eukaryota > Metazoa > Arthropoda > Insecta > Hymenoptera > Formicidae > Mycetomoellerius > Mycetomoellerius zeteki. The sequence continues at coordinate 1,445,869 of NW_017257632.1, forward strand.
ATATCACATTAACGAATTATGATTGATGTTAACGAATTTTGATATTATATAAATTATAAAAAGGGAGAGAAATTAATATTTAATATATTTAAGGTAAGTTTCTACAAAATTTGATTAAAGCAAATTCATCTTTTTATAAAAGGAACATTTTTTAGTTGCACATGGTGTACCTTCGTAGTTGCTAGCCAATCATCGTCGCTACTAAAAAGAGCAATTGGCGCAGTGATCTTTTTTAATTGATAATCTGGCGGCGTCGTTGAATTGTACATCTGAAGATTTTTGTCGACGTTACCGTAGTCGTATTGTCTAAAGCGTCCTGAAGCATTTTGAGATGTTTCCTCAAATTCCTCGGCATTATAATATACAACACTCAATATATTTATCTTCTCCTTTTTGTATAATTATCATAATGTTACCTTCAAAGATATCAGAAGGTTTGCGGGTTATCGCCGTATTTTAATTAACATTAGCAATGGGTAAAAATATGGTGATAACCCGCAAACTTTCTGGTATCTTTGAAGATAATACCTGTGAAAGCTAAAAAAGCATTATAATGTTACCTGTATTAATATATCCTTGACCGTAATGCACGAGTTGTTTCCAGGAAGCTCCTGCGGGCACGTGGCCTATGATGACCGTCAGGTACTCCTATCGCAACGAAGAAAAGTTCGATCAATAATACAAATAAAAGAAGCGATATGGGAAATCGAAATCGACGAATGCGTGTCGTTTATTCTTACTGTATTTAATTCCGCACGACTGAATCCCGCGACCAGAAACAGGATATTGCTGCAAATGAATTGCGTGGACGCCGCTCTCTGACAGAATAGGTTCGACACGAATTTTGCCCAATCGGACCGTGAACGAAATTCTGGATAGCCGAAAGTTTCGCCGACCCACTGTAAAAGAAATGAAAGGAGAAATGAAGTCGACCTCGAAGTTCATCAAATGCTTCGACGACGATTCTCTCACCACGCCGAAGTACGTCAACTTGGCGAGTTTCCGGACAGGTCCGCGAATGTTGCCGCTGAAAGCTGCTGGCGCTAGACCGATCATCAGAGTAATCTTCGAATTGTATTCGGATTTTTCCGACGCCATCACCCAGAACTGCGTGGTACCTTCCGAATGTCCGACATAATAGATCTTCTCATACCCCGTAGTGTGCAAAACGTAATCGATCATTGCGGGAAGATCGTAGATACCAAGTTCATGATAACTGAAACAAATGCAAGTTTCCTTGCAATAATCTTTGTGATATATATTCTAAAAGCTTAAAATTTATACTAAAATTAATATTTCTTTAAAAAGTACAAATTTAAGATTAAAAATTAAATTTTTAATTGTGATTTATATATCATTTAACGTTGTTTAAATTAATTAGGCTTAATGTTTCGGCTTTCGTTTACGTTCACTGTACAGTTTGCTGTACAGCTCAACGTTGCTCCGTTTTAAAATAAACTTTTTTATTTCTATATCTTGGAAGTGTACATGAAGCGTATTTGAATGTTCCGTGTACTCTTTACGGAACGTTTAGGAAGCGTAGACGAAGTATCAATGAATGAAGTGTTTAAGAAGTGTATCGATACGCTCCATGCACTCTTTGCGGAGTGTTGTGAAGCGTTTGGGAAACATTAATGAAAAAAAAAATATTTAAAATGTGTGGGAAATATGACAGATGTGTTTCGGGCACACTTTACGGAGCGTTTGGGAAGAGTTCAGGGAGCGTGTAAGAATTATTTAAAACCACTTATAAGAGTCAATGGAAAGTCGATGAAGTGTTTAAGAAGCATTAAAATTCTTTGTTCACACTTCTTTGACGCTTTGACAAGCTTTACATTTTCATCAGGGTAACTAATAGTCAATTTAGTACAATAATAAACAAAATAACTTTTAAATAATAAAAATATTTTTTTCGTTTTAATTATAAACAAGAACAGGAAATGTGAAAAATAAACAGTAGTCGTACAGCTAAGTAAAAAACGATAAGTTTAAAAACCTCAGATAGCACACGACGCCCAAAAAACGTTAACAAAGCGCTACTGTGCTACTAATTGTGGTATTTGGTCAGCCGTGATAGATTTAATGTTAATATTCTTCTCTTATTTGTCTTAAATGTAATTTTATGTAATTAATATTCTTTTCTTATTTGTCACAAAATTGCCACTAATCCTCTGTAATATTTCAGCTACCTGAAATCCCAGAAATCTCGATCGGTCGGCGACAACCAGGTGTGATTCCTCGAATAAATGTTGCCCCTATTGTTTCCAAGCCATACGTCGTAACCTTCATCGGCTAATATGTACGCTAGAAAAAATTCTCTATTATATTACCTTATCTAAGCGAATATCAAAATTATCTTCTTGCACTAATATTGTTAATACTTTTTATAACTCTATAAATATGAATAAGGATCCACCTAAAGACTTTCCAGGACCCATAAGGACCCAATCGGCGGAGCTGCCTCCCAGACCGTGCACCAAGAGTATCGGCGTTTTTATCCTGGATTTCGTTTCCTCCTCATCCTGGCCACGCGGTATTCGATGTAGTTGAAGAGCATAGCCGTCCTTCGTAACGATACTGTGAATCTCCAAGGGATATCCGTATTTCGTCACCAGTTCTGGCTGCGAATAAAAGAATACATGTCCATTTACTGGAAAGGGTACGGAAAGCTTGTCCTTTTTTATTTCACACATCAATTAGATGTCGATCATTTAGATATAGATAAGATGAATTTAAGAAGATGATTTTAGAGGATGAGATTTTCGAGAGATGTCTATTGGCGAATTCGATTAGTACGCACTGGTACATATTAAAGCCATTATACACTGATTTTATTTGAGTATAAAAATGAAATGCAAATATTTGCGAATTATGAAATACATATTTTACCTAACAGTATAATAAAATATATTGAGTATTTTCACGATTTAATCGATTTCTATGTTTATTTATAAACATATCTTTACGTTAAATCGAATTCGCTATAATAAGATGTGTGATGTATCAATTTAATCCTTTAAGCCTATTCTACAATATGCTCTTTGTTTCCTATTTCTTGCTTTTTACCTCTTGCTTTTTTCCCCCTTTACAACCGTTTTATTGACAATTGTATTTTTTGTTAAGTATTTCCTGTTTCTACCGAAGGTCGTAAACTTTTATCTCGGGCGACATAAAGCACAAAACCGGATAAGCAAAAAGACAAACTGCAAAAAACAAGAAACAAAACAAAAAGCACATAAACCAGATAAGAAGCAACAAAATATAAATTTAAAAATAAAAAAAACAAGAAACAGGAAACAAAAAACACATTGTAAAATAGGCTTTATCTTAGGCTAGAAAACGAAGAAACAGGATAAGAGGTGAAAAAACCAAAAGTAAGACGCAAGAGATAGAAAGCAAAGAGCAATTGTAGATTAGATTTTAGGAGTTCTGCACAATAATCAAAAAAATAAAGAATATAGTCGATTATGTATGATAATCTTAAAACGAAGTGAAAATTACAAAAATTAGCAGTAATGCTAAAAAAACTAGTTCATCAATGGAATTATAAATAAATTGTAATAAATTCGCTCTCTTTTATAATTTTCATCTTTCATCACTTTTAAGATATCCCAGTTTTCTCCTTTGATTGTATACTCTCTTCAAACATCACCGTTCATATCTTACTTTCTTTTCTCCAAGAATGCATCTAAATGCCAAGATAAACACTTCAATGGAAAGAGTAGGTAATTACGCAAACCAATTTAACATGACATTCAAGATACAATCTGTTGTTGCAGCGAGGTTCATTATGTCACAATCGTATTATAAAGAGAGCCACGAAGAAAACACTCACCGTCGTGAGCTCGATGTCGGGATTGTCATCAGGTTTGACGAATGTCGGATTCGCCAAAGAGATGCAGCAGCACAGAGCAATCGTCGTAACGAAAATCCGTTGGCGTCGTTGATCCATCATCGACGGTATCGCGGTGGTGTACGTCTAACAAAGAGCCAAAAATCTCGCTCACGGCAACATTTTATACGTATTACGGTGAAATATGTAGAAGATCCATGCCGCGCGATAACGCCGCAACGTCTGTCCGCTCGCTTGCTCGCTCCCATCCTCGCGACCCTCGAAGAACCCGGCCCTCACTCGAGAATGGAAAGTAAACTTCGTGATTGCATACCAAATTAGTGGATGGATGCAATTTTTTCAAACTTCGCCAATCGCGCGGACGAATATCTTCAGGATCGAGAGACTTCATCTCTTCGAGAGATACGTATACCTTGACAAAAACAACGAGAGATACTTTGAAAAAATCACCGCAGATCTTAAAGCGCTAAAATATTAAAAAATAAATGTTAGACCAGAAAACATAAAGATTAAACGTTAAACATGAAAAAGTAAATTTTAAGCTAGAAAATGTGAAGATGTGAAAATGAAGAAATTAAATGTGTTTAACTAGTAATATTTATAAATATCAACTCCAGTCTTATATTCGAAGACGAGGTCTTTTAATTCTGACCGTCTGGAAAATTCATGAAGAAATTTACGGAGCACATTCAACCCAGTAAACGAGAATGGATTGAAATGGATTGATATTTTCAAAAATACGGATTCAGGAATGATAAAATGAATGCTTTTCAATTTTGAATGCATTTTTATTTATTTATAGAAATTGCATGAAGCAAATGTCTATGCCTTTTCAATACTGAATGCATTTTTATTCATTTATAGGAATTGGAGCATATCTCTATGCCTTTCAATCTAAAAATAATATTAGCTTTTTCTGTGCACTGTTCAATTAAAAATTTTGAATAGGAAATGCAGTTTTTCAACCCAATTGCATCCAATTGAATCTAATTGTATCCAATTGAATCCAAAAAAAGTTTTCGCTATTTAAAATACGCATTCGGATAGACAAAATTTCAATTTATTTTAATCTATTCTCGTTTACTGGGAATTTAACGCAGTTCTCCTTCCGATATTTGATTTTAGATAATAATTCTTTCATTCTAATTCTTTATCAAAATTGCGATAGAAGGAAATAATTAAATCCCGTGAACCTATAAAATGTTAAAAATTGATAAATTAGATTTAGGATACATAAAAAATGCAATAATAATATCTAAAAATGTAAGACTAATAGAGACGTAATAATATAAAACATTATAAGTTTAAAATGTAGAATAATAAATGACAAAAAATAGAACAATTATATTAAAGACCCAGTAAACGAGAATGGATTGAAATGGATTCAGATTTTCAGGA
>NW_017257632.1:1451287-1453763 GCF_001594055.1 Mycetomoellerius zeteki
AATTGTATCCAATTGAATCCAAAAAAAAGTTTTCGCTATTTAAAATACATATTCGGATAGACAAATTTCAATCCATTTTAATCCATTCTCGTTTACTGGGTTTTAAAGAATTTTGCAAAAGCATTTTTGCAAAAGATGTCTCAAAGATGTCTAAAAGGCGTTTTTAAGACGTCTTAATTATGTCTCAATTTTGGATTTTGTGTTGTCTGGAATATATGATATATGCATTATTCGTGTAATAATATACATATACATTACATATACACGCTATACATTATTTTATTTTTCATACAATACACAGATGAGTCATTTCTGTATTCATGTAAATTCATCTCTTCAAACAATCGCACAAGAGGTTAGGCGAGAGCTGAAACACGTGCTTTCGCTCGATACCTTCGAAAAATCGTCAAAGTTATCAGGGGAACAGAATTCACCAGGAGGTTAGGAGGAGATTGCTGATTCAAAGTTCCCGCCTTTCACGGGGAAAGTATATCAAACTGAAATGAGTCGCGAATTCAGATTTCAAGAGCTACGTTCACGTATTAGGAGCGCACGATACACAGAAGCTAAAATAGCGGAAAATTCGAATGAGATTTTATTTTACATGATTGTCTTTTATTAAACTGTTTGGCAAAGAAAGGAAATAATTAGAAAAAAGGGAAAAAGAAAGAAATAATAAGAAAATATAATTATTTTTTCATATATTCGTGGCATAAAACATGGGGAACGTTTCAATCATGGCATCGTTGCGCGATACCGCGTTAACTAATGGATAATTTTCATGTTTGAACCGTTTTGAAGGTAGATACTCGGCGATGCAGTTCACCGAATCAGCGATCTCTTTATCTTCGGCGCGCGGCATTGCGAAAAGCTGTCACAACTAGGCCGTTGTGACGCGACGCAAGGTCGATTTCGTCAGACCCCTCGTCTCTAACCTCGCGAAAGAAATTGGGTGGAAAGAGATGATTTCCATCGTTCCGCGACAGCTCTGATACTTATATCCTTTTATGTTTATCGCTCGCGCTCGGTCGACTTATCGCTCTCGTTCATAGACAAGCAATTGCGCGAATCCGCGAATTGAGCAACGTGAAAATCTGTGTTTATTTTTCCATGATTTTTTGTTCACGACATCGAGGTTGTCGGATGATTGCGCACGTTGAGACGCTCTAATTATTTCAATAAGCTTATAATCGCTTGATATATGTGTCTCGAATCTCGTTGCGATACATATGATAAAAACTTCATAATAAATTGAGAATCGGTCGGATGTAAGATTGTCGATAAAAAAAATCATGTTATCGAATATAAGACTAGATATGACTAGATATCATCACAATTTATATACTGTGATATCATTTAAAGATTTATAATCTTTACATTTCCTTATCTTTACTTCTTTTTTTATTTTAACACTTCGGATTGAAATTTGCAGAAATTTTCATGAAGAACTACAATTCCTTTGTGTAATTTCATTCATCCGGTGGAATGTTTCTATATTTTTAATAATTATAATTCTTTTATTTTTGCATCGCAAATAAAGATCAACAGATAATCTTATATATCTATTTATTATAATTATATTTATAAAAAAGTTAAATTGCAAAAAATCTATAAGTTCTATAGGAATCTTCGTAACTTCATAAAAAAAAGAAATTAAAAAGGTTTCGTATGACAAAGTGTTATTTCTTCTACGAAACAATTAAAGATGACTAATAAAAATGCTATAAAATTTATATAGGAACAAGATCGTTTGTATGAATGTATACATATCATAACTAAGTATTAAAAAAAAGCGCCTATAACGGTCAAAGTTTATTTTAGTATCAAAGTATTAAAATAACGTTTATTATGTACTTTAAGTAAATTTATTTCAAATATTGGATTGGGAAAAAATCCCTTTATACTTTTAATCCAATATATTTATGAGTGCGTGCCGATTATTTTTAATTTGGGAATATTTTTCAAAATTTGTGTTGCAAATCCGAAAATAATCGATGCAATGGGTGCGTTCAGCAGACTCAACAGTTTTGCAACCGTTTTATGATTGTCTGCTGAACGGTCCTAAATGCACTCAGCGACTCAACATGTTTATTCAGCGGTCGCCATGATTTCCAGCAAAGTAAGGCAGCATTGCGCAGCAGAAGGCAACAGTTTTGAAACCGTTTTATGATTATCTGCTGAACAGTCCTAAACGCACTCAACTTTTCAACATGTTTGTTCAGCGGTCGCCATGATTTCCAGCAAAGTAAAAGTATGCTGAATTCCAAACGAAACGTGTTGAGCGAAGTGGCTGCAAAATTTTTATTAAGGGGTAACGCCACTGTAAAATTTTCAAAAAATCATTTTTTTTTTGGGCTTAAAAAAATCCTTTGAACCCTGTAGAATACGAGGAAAAAACTTTTATACGTGAAACTAATTTTTTTCATCGAAATTCCGAGCTGTGTACCGAACGAGCCGGGCGACTCCGAAACGGCTA
>NW_017257632.1:1453838-1456406 GCF_001594055.1 Mycetomoellerius zeteki
CTTATTGATTTCTAAGTTATGTGACACACTAATAGATGTCTCTAGGAGTAATTTTAGAAGCATTTTCATATAGAAACACGTGTTTACGCGTCAGTATTGCATCATTTCGTGTACGAAACACGATTTTCCCGCTTGAAATCAATAACCGTCGTTTATTTTTGTACGTGTGCGCTTCGAGTTGAGCAGTTTTTTGTGTAATTTCGGAGTGTTTAGATAGCAAAATGAGTGATATAAAAAAAATTTATTCGCGCCAAAAAGGTACAAAAGAATTGCATTCAACGCGGCTTCGAAGCAACGTGTCGAAAAGACGACCGAAGAACAGATTCGAGGTTGAAGGCGACGCGGAAGGCGTGAGTGCGTCTGCCAAGAAGTTGAAAACGAGTGAAGATTTGGACGTAAATTATGAATTCGGGTACAGAATTATAAATTTTTTGGCAGTTTTTGCTGTGATTTCACAACATGTGAAATGTAAAAAGTGTAATTCCGATATTACTTTTCGTGAAAGAAATCCTCGTGGCTTAGGCTTCAAAATAGTTATCGCTTGTCCTAATTGCCCGGAAGTTGTAATTCCTAGTTGTAAATATATACGAAACGCATACGAAATAAATCGTCGAATCGTTCTAGCTATGCGATTAGTAGGAGTTGGACTAAATGGAATTATTAAGTTTTGTGCTTTCATGGAATTACCACGTCCAATATTCCAATCTTTTTACGATAAATTAGTGAATATGATTTCAATCGCAACATCAACAGTAAGACATTCCAGTTTAAAAAAAGCAGCACAAAAAGAGAAGAAAATGACTGAAGAACATGGACAATCTGCAGGAATAACGGTTTCCGGTGATGGTTCTTGGAGAAAACGCGGATTTTCTTCGCTTTTTGGAATCACGTCATTGATTGGTTGGTTTTCTGGGCAAATTGTCGATGTTGAGGTAAAATCTAAATATTGTAAAAGTTGCGAACAGTGGAAGAAAAAATTGGACACTTGTGACTATGACGAATGGTATAAAACGCACGCCGATGTATGTAAAGCGAACCACGAAGGATCATCGGGAAAAATGGAAGTTGACGCAGTCATCGAGATGTTCCATCGCTCAAAAGATTTGCACGATCTCAAATATTCAAGCTACATCGGGGATGGTGATAGTAAAACATTTAAAGGTATTATCGACTCTGAACCGTATGAAGATTTAGTAGTACAGAAGAAAGAATGCATCTCGCAAGTACAGAAAAGAATGGGAACGCGACTTCGTAATCTGAAAAAATCATCGAAAAACCTCGGAGGAAAAGGAAAATTAAGTGCCAAATTAATAGACGAGCTGACTATTTATTATGGTTTGGCCATTCGTCGGAACCCAACATCCTTAGATGCCATGAAAAATGAAATTTGGGCGACCTTATTTCATAAGTTATCAACTGACGAAAATCCGCAACACGAGAAGTGCTCGAAATCTTGGTGCAATTGGAAGAAGGCGCAAGAAGCAGACACCTTGGACACTTTCCGTCACAAGTCACCGCTTTCCGAGGAAGTTTACGAAGCCATAAAACCTATTTATGAAGATTTGAGTCGAGACGAGTTACTAAACCGTTGCCTGGGCGGTTACACGCAGAATAGTAACGAAAGTTTTAATGCGACAGTGTGGAATTTGGCTCCTAAATCGTACTCAAGCGGCAAGACAGTCCTAAATGTAGCGGCGGATATCGCTACATGCGTCTTTAATGATGGAATGACTAGTATTATACACATTATGCAGCTTCTGGAAATGGAAATTGGCGTCCAAGCATATAATTTTTGCACCGAATCCGACGCAAAACGAATCAAGCACGCAGAGGCGCAATTATCAGATGCGGCAAAAAAGACGCGCTCTAGCATAACATCTGCGAGGAAAGAAATGGAGGACGAATATTCCAACTTAGAAGGGCAGCTTTACGGTGCTGGGATTGCAGACTAATGGTAAAAATTTTTTTTGAGTCGAATTTTCAATTTTTTCATGTTCATAATACAACTCCAAACTTTAAACGCGTTTTTCTCGAAACACGTTTTTTCAACATGACAAGCAGTATAACTCAAACAATTTTTAATATTTTCGCTCGAATTTTTTACTGTACATTCAAAACAACATTTCGAAGTACAATACGTACGGGATTTTCGATACGTTGCTTTAAACATTTTTTATTGCCAAATAATGTCACTTTTTTGTGTCGAAAAATGAACGACTTTATTCAAATGCTCGCCAATCACTCAAAAATCAATATTTCTAAAATCCCCTACGTATTGTACTAGATATACCATTGAAGATCATGAGGAATGATTTTATTTGTTCTAGGTTCAAATTTCCAACGGCTACACTGCTTGCCGCGGACCCCTTTATTTTAAAGGCGCATCGGGAATATGGCTGCCATTCCGCCATTTTGTAATATTTTTTTATGAAAAAATGTTTACAAGTACTTCAATATATGCTTATTAACTTCACGGAATATTAATACTTTATTTCATTTCCTTCCATTAAAAAAAAAATGTCGAAAAAGTGCAATTTTTTGGGCCGTTACAGTGGTGTTACCCCTTAA
>NW_017257632.1:1458985-1461008 GCF_001594055.1 Mycetomoellerius zeteki
ACATATTACAGAGCAGCTATAAATATATATTAAAACGTATTACATTATATTTTTATCTTAATACTGTTCTGCGGGATTATTTGGATAAGATGATACGCCCGATTCAAGCGCACGAGGCGTATGAAGAGAAAAAATAACGAAAAAGATGGAATGGTAATAACATGTTTTACGGATCATCTAACAACTGTTTGTTGAATGGCTCATACCTTGCCATGATGATGACGTAACAATTCACGATTGTACTTTGTATACATAATTTATTAAAAAGATATAATATTTTACATATATATATGTATAGCACTTTAATACAAGACCAGTCATTTGGAAGGACGCTGAGAAACATCTCAGGAAATTTTACATTATAACCTGTTTGTTAATCTGTAACATAAAAATTAATTTTATGTTTAATGGTTATCTTGTATATTATTGCAGTTATTAAACGTCTTCCCCTTTATTTAGCGTAGAATTTTTAAATTGTTAGATAAATTATAAATTAATTTTTTTCAAATCAAAATATAAATTCAATTCACTTGAAGCAATTAATAGCTAAAAACAAAAGTTCCGCATAAAATTTTAAATTGATATGAGAAGATAATTGTATTTATAATACTGTTTCAGGAACGAGAAAAGTAAAAAGGTTATAAAACGGAAGTTATTGTATAAAATTTGAAATACTGCATCATTATATTTAATTAAATTTGTAAATATTTTACATAAATTGCTAATAAAATAATCACATAATGATATAGTCATAACATAATATGTAAATACATAAACATCGACATTATTTTAATTATTGTATTTTATACTGTACCTTTTATCTGTCACTATTAGCTGTTATTAACGTATTCTGTTACTTTCATTTTACTTTTCTCTGCAACTCTACTAAAATTTCAAACAATCTGTTTATTTCTCTTTGTAAATCATTACATTCCTGAATAGCAGCTATTTTTTGGCTTTCTATGTTGTTGCTTTCCTTAATAGCAGTTGTAAGTTGAGTTATCACTTCTATTTTTTCTTCTCACTCTCAATCAGCTCTTTCCTCAATTCATATAACTGTTTCGATCTTCGTGCTTTTTGTGTTGTATTTTCATTCTGTTCATTATTTCTGCTTTGAGTAGAAGACTGTGAACAAGAACTATAACAAAGTAGAACATATTCAATAAAATTTGTATGGAAAGAATTACGCCTAAATCATCTTGGCGATTTATTAAATAAAATTTCATGTAAAATCAAACAGCAAAAACAATTTTATGTAAAACCAAACAGCAAAAACAGTGTTTTAATTGATATTCTAGAAAACCTGCATAAATATTCATTTTCATCGCACCTTGAGGATGCCGGAATGGATGGAATTTCAGGAATAGGAGTTTGATTGAGTGCAATCAGTGTGGATGAAAGTGAAGTTTCTTCTGTTGCAGGTATTAATGTATTTTGTTGTTCCTCTTCTCTTTCTCTTACTTCTGTTGTATGCATAGTGCAAACACTACTTTCTCTATAATTATTTTCAGACAAGTTTGTAGACGATAAAGAAGATATAGTATTGCCTATATTGATAGTTGCTTGGTGAGTCCAATTGAAAGTTTGTGGTATTTCTGTCAATTAAGAAACATAAAAATAAAATTACAAAAAGTAAAATAACTTAAACTGACTTTGGAAACATGACCCAAGTGCTTCTGAATATCATTTTTTGTTTTTTATCAAATATTAAATAAGAATAAAATATTTGGAAGTACTCGGGTAGTGTTTCTGAAAATAACATTGCAACCTTATTCTTTAAAATATATAAAAATATAAACAAAATTAGGCAGAATACATAATATTATAACACATTGTATGTCAATAAGCAAATTAATGTAAACAGATTTACACCAGGGTTACCACAAATTTTTTATCCCAAAATTCTCTGACTTTTCCTTGATTTCCAGACAGAATTTTATCTGACTTTTAATAACATTTTGAATTTTATTTATATTTTTGAAATTCGCATGTGTATAAGTATAAAATAGATATACTATACATG
>NW_017257632.1:1463404-1479054 GCF_001594055.1 Mycetomoellerius zeteki
CAAACGTTCTGCTGAACGCAGCCATTGGCTGCGTTCAGCAGACTCAACAGTTTTGCAACCGTTTTATGATTGTCTGCTGAGATAGGACCATTCTTCTAGATCTAAAAGTATGATCCAATTAGCGCGAAGGAAACTTTCAACAGTTGCAAAACAAACGTTCTGCTGAACGCAGCCAATGGTCAAGTCGTGTGAAATTTTCACATTTTCTTTTCTAGGGGAAAATTATACGATCGCCACTCTTCAGTGACGACGTGACTTCATACTCCATGTTCTGTCTATCCGACTCTAGCCATATTATGTTTATGGCGTGATAAGAGACAGGCGCTAATTTGGCTTTGATCATTTTGTCTTAACATTCATTTGCTGTTGGTAAGCAGTTGGTAAGCTGTATCTTTCGGACTGCGTTTTTCAAGAGAATCTCGAGCGAGAAAGCGTTGGAAATTCGTTACAATGGTAATTGTTTCATTAATTAATCTTTAGTCGTTTAATCTACCACTCTTTAGAAAAGATCGCCCGCCTCGTGTTCGTACCGGATTTGAATGGATGCGAGCGTCATTTTACATGCCGTTTTATTTTTGTAACGTCGTACTAACATCGGCCATAGTTATACTGTTTGTATAATACATTTATTTGCTGTTACTGATGTTATCAAATATTATTAAATTCGACGTTTTTTTTCTTTTTGGAAAATTTTACAACGGTAGACGATAGAAATGAATCGGACATTATTTCAGTAAAGAAAAAACGTGCGCCAGGCGACAGATATAGAATGGATTATTCCAGACAAACAAGCCCTTTGTGCTAGTTTATGTAGTTTGATCTCTGTGAAGAACAGAGAAATAAGAATGAAAAATATCTTATCCATATGGATTATTCATAAAATTCGGATATTTTTTGCAAATCTTACAATACATTTTTTTTTTAAGCTAAATTTGTACTTTATCTTTTCTCTTTTTTTTCAACATAAAGAGAAAAAGAGGGAAGAGGAACCAAGCAATTTAGCTGAAACATCTTGATTTAATATGCGTTTTGTACTAGTTTAATCTAATTCATCAACTGATTATATTCTATTTTTTTCTTGGAATAATGAATTCTTTTTGCTTTATAGTCGATCACTGCCAAACGAGAGGAATTTCGCAAGTATCTGGAAAGAGCTGGTGTCATGGATGCCCTCACAAAAATATTTGTCTCACTCTATGAAGATACTGAAAGGCCAACTGATGCCTTAGAGTATCCTTTTTTTATTCTTACTAAAGAATCAATATTGTTTAATATAATTGTTCAATCTAAAAACAAAGATATTTAAGACGTTTCAAGAGAGAAAGATACTTAAGTTATTATTCATATATACCTAGGCCTGGTTTTCAACAGTATGTATGATTAAAAACTTATAAGATTAATATCAGTTTATATTTATTATAAGATAATATCAGATTAATATCAGTAATATTCAATTTAGTTAAAGATAATCTTGCATTAGTGAAACCAAGTCTTTTGTCTGCTTCTATCAATGCAGATTCACTTTAATCAATTAATGCTTCAGTTTATTGATCTTTTTCTAATTTTTAGAATTAGAGAAAGATAAAAGTGAGTTAAACTAAGATTAAAATTAATCTACATTGGTAGAAATAGATATCAGAGCATTAATTTGATATAACTTTTATACTTCTTTTATTAAATCAGAAAATATTTGCTTTCTGATTGTGCGCTTTATGAAAAAAACATTAGTTATTTCCTTATCCATACTATAGGTATATACGAAAAAATCTTGGCGGTATCGTCAACAATACTTCGGAAATTGATATCTTGAAGAAAGAATTAGAGGAATCTAAAGCTAAAATTGTCGAACTGCAATCAAAATTAGCAAAGTATGAACAAAAGGATGAAGTTCAAGCCGAGTAACTATTATGGATAACATATCTTCGACCAGAGTTCGTGCTAGTCTTTTTTTTTTTTGGACAATGACTTTTCTGAAGTCAGTCTATGTGCCTTATATTTACTATAATAAATATGACGTTACTATAATAACAAATATGATGTTACTATAATAAAAAAAAATTACGTTTATTAAAGTTAGAATATAAGATAAATTACTGAACTTGTGTAAACATTCCATTACACATATATTCATTCATTCATGTTTTTTAATTAAGAAAATCGCAATATAGCTGTTAGCTTTCATATTATTTCTTTTCTAAGGACAAATTTACATGTAAAGTATTTGACATATGTACTTATTAATGTGAAGCGTCGTTTGTACAGAATAGATCTCAGAGAATCCAAATAAATATTACTTTTACGTTTATTACAATACATGTACTCTTAAATGTAATATCATTTGTTGATCAATATAATATCATTTGTAATATCTTTGTTTTAATTATAGTGGAGAATTGTTTTATTAGGACTTAATATAGATTCAATGCAAATAAAATCAATTTGTGACAGTTAAAAAAAGATAACATTTTTAGAATCAATTGCAAAAATGTAGACATTTTTAATATGTATAAATATTGATACATGAAGAGAGAGTTACAATTAATTTTTTAATCTTCCACGAATTTCAATAATGCTGCATATTGACGAATTTTATTCTTCATGATACAGTAGATATTCTGAAATACATAAAACATATAATGAAAAAAAAAAATAGGAATTGGAATATTGACATTGAAAGAAATCAATTCATTGAGCTATGTGTGTATATATATACACACACAAAATGTTTCTTTAATTCTTAGAGAATTACCTCTTGGCTTTAGGCAGATCCGAGTGCGAGTAAGATTGATAATTTCATGTGGATTTTGCTGCTTGTCTGCGCTTCACTTCCCAATTGTAGATACGTGCCATATTTACTTCCACAGTGGTATATTGATCCCGAACAAAATCTAGATCGTGCTCTACATATCCTAAATTCTTCTTGGCCGCCTCAATATTTTTGGTCAGCACTTCTTGGGCATCGTCTAAGGTATATTCTAGCATGACATTAGCGCCTAACCATAAACACACTTTGTCGGTAGGTGGTATTATGGCTTTTGCGTAAACTTGTTCTGATAATAAAAATTGCGTTTCTAAGGTACTCTTCTCAATCTGTAATTTCTCGATCATCTCTAAAGATCTTTCGAGATCTGGTATTTGTGATTTTAAGCGTCTTCGTTTGTTGACTAGGTTAAACTCCATAAACTTGTACTTTCCATGGCTCTCGTCCAGCTTTCTGAGTACTTTGTCCACAGAATCGTTTTCTGGTTTTGCCATAAAAGCCTCGACATCGTCCTGAAATTGTAGGACATGAATGACTCGATGTAAGATTGTAAACTTAGTTCAATCAATTTTATGATTATAAAATATATATATTTTATGTTTTCATTTTTTATTTAATAAAAAGATAATTATAATTATCAATGGTTTAATAAAGGCAAACATAAAAATATTTCTGTACAATGCATATATATTCGTTTAATAATATCATCCGAATCGACTTGAATTAACCAAAAAACGAAGCAAATAGAAAATAGAATAGCAAATTCACAAGAATAAAACAAGAAAATGGTCTTTTTAGTTACCATATAAGGTTCGATCAATCGATTGACATTTTGATTGATCAAATACATATACATGGAATTTTAATTGTCAATAAAAGTAATGAGAGTTGCTTCTCTCTACGTCCTTGGACAGTAATGCAATATATATGTTCTTTTCGCGCGGAAAGAACGATTAATGAAAATTTATTGTAGAAAACGATTCCAACAAAAATCAAGAGAGTTACGGGAATAATAATATGCAGATTTTGTGAATGTGTATGACACGAGCGCGCGTGTACATGCATAAAATAAATATTAATAAAATCGTACTTACCACAAAATCAGCCTCCGGTATACCGGCGTACGACTTCCTATCTTTACCTAATTCAATTTCCACTTTATTGTCACCGTCTTCCATCTTGAATCTCCTATATACCTCTGAAGTGCACTCCTCTACGCTCTGTCTCGCACACTAACGTGATTCACGAGTCACAAATGCTCTTGCAAATTCCTACTTGCTCCTTTCGAGACGGTTCTCATGAAACGACACTCCTTTGAAAACGTAGTGTTAATTTCCAACCTGCGCGCTTTCTTATGCAATGAATAATTATGAAATATAAGGGAGATAATTTTTTGAGATATAATATGAAATACGTAATCCATATTTGATCTACAAATAATTTTAGTATTGTTAAATTGATAAGAATGATAAGAATTCTATAAAGTAACAGATCGCAGAAGCTTTAAAAAATATCGCATACGAAAATACTAGGAAAATCTATGATATATGTAACCTCTCTGATATAACACATATACTAAGTATATTTTTGCATGCGATATTTTTCGAGAATACGACCCCAGGGGCTATTAAAAAGTATCCAGCATTTATTAGCTATTAAAAAATATGCAACATTTTCTTAACCAAGCACGAGAAAAACCCATCATGTACCAAAGACTTCAGCTGTCCGATTTGTGGCGGACTCTATTGATAATTTATGCAATCATTTATCGTACTGCTTATGATAATTGTGAACTGGAACAAATTGCGACGCTGATGAAAAAATAATTTTTATGTCTCGTAATATTTTAAGAATTTTTTTTAATATCTTAAATTCTCGTAATATTTAAGAATTTTTTTTTATATCTTAAATTTCTAAAAATATCTTAAATATCTTTAAATTTTATAAGTTTTCTTAAAAATTACAAAATGAGAAATCTTATTTTATAATTCACATATGTATATAAATCTAGAAAAACGAATTCTCGATAAAATATAGATTTTCTTAGCATTTCTAAAAAGTATTCCATTCGTATAAAAAATCCAAAAAAATTATAAAATTATATATTTAAAATTTTCAAAAATTTTGAAATTTATATAGAAACTTTAACATAATTTTTTTATATGTCTAACGATTTTAATTGCGACAAAATATTAAAATTAACACATAGACATGTAATATAAAATTGAAATATATACATATATATAAATTTTAAGACAGTCAATCCTATTCATACGTTCTCTTTAAAATAAGCACTATCATAACAAATATTAAAAAGTTTTTCCAAAAAGGACTTCATAATTAGGTCCTTTTTGGAAAATGAATAATTTTTTATTTAATAACTTTATTAAATAACTTTATTATAGAAATAACGTATTTAAAGCAGGCAGGGCAATTTTTCACAGGTTTTAATTAAAGTTCAGTCGTTATTTTTTTCAAGGGCCTCCCCTCCAATGCAAACGTGTGATATGCCTGTACACTGAGAAAAAAAATTTGTTCAACTAACTAAATACATATATTTAGTTGTTTGCAGATTTGGTTAATTCAACAAAAAATCGAATTTAACCGTAGTCTGTTTAACATTGAACAGCTTGTTAAACAGACTAAGGTTAAATTCAATTAGATAAAATTTGTTGAATTAACCAAATCTGCAAACAACTAAATGTGTTTAGTTAATTGAACAAATTTTTTTTCTCAGTGTAGTGATGATAGTCCCGATAACTACGTTCAATCTAAATTAAGGTGTCCACCCGCACCCCACATGCGTCGTGTGTTTTGGCGCACGAACGGCCCAACGGACATCGCATTTATCATTGGCTCGGGGCGCATTCCTCCTCTCTGATACACTTTATTGGATCTAATAGAGCCGAATTATGGTGTATCGAGTAAAGCAGGGTTGATTTGGACTAGCGTTGTCTAGACAACTTGCACTTAAAAGCCGCTCTTTTCATTCAACAATTGCTTTGCATGCAAAACAAAACAGTCACCGCGAATTAACCCGCCAATTGTATAGTCAATTCCTCTCCTCTCCCTTTCAGTCCATGAAATTAGCATATTAGTAATTTTATCATACTTTGTACCAAACTGAATTGAAAATAAATTGATCTTATTTCAAACGAAATTGCTCTGATTTTATCATATAAATCATAATACACCGCATATATGTATAATATATTTATCAAGCGATTATATGTATCTTGATCGAGCAGTTAACGATATTTTATTTTATTACATTAATCTTTCTAAAAAGTTTTCTTATTTCTTTTATTTATATTATAGTAGATACATAAGAAGAATATAATATATGTATAATCAATAATAAATGTTTTTTGTATAATATCATAAGAATATAAACAATATATTATTATATAATACAAATAACAAGTAAATTTCTACACTAAAAGAACGATTTTGTGCTGAAGTATCTAAAAATTTAGATAGATATGAAAATAATTTTGTTGAACTATCAAAAAATTACGTAAGAAACTCAAACATAATGAGCAGTGCTGTAAAAAAGTCCTTTATAAATTCTTTGGAGTGGATCTCATTCTAAAAGAGTGAGATTTCACTCCAAAGAATTTGGATAGTTTGACATTTAATAACCAGTTTGAGTATCTTTCATAATTATTTAATTATTTTGATAGTCTAACAAAATTACTTTCAAATCTGTATCTAACTAAATTTTTAAATACTTAACAAAACTGTTTATATTCCGTGTAATTTTATCTTTTTTTAATGGAAGACGTACACTATAAGAAATTTCTGTTGTAAACTTCCAAAAGTATTGGAAGTTTTTATCCAACAAAGATGTACTGTAAATTTACAAATATTGTGAAATCACAACAAAACGTTATATAGTTTGTAAATTTACTGCAAATTTTTATTGTAAATTCACAAACATTTTTAACAATGTATATTTATGAGAAGAACGCTGCTAACCGAGAATAGAGAGAACTTTCCGTCACGTTTACTGGGAGGAATTAACATCGCTCGTTCTTGCGAGCCACTGTGGAAAGACTGAAAAGGTCGGAATCGGGCGCGAGAATCGGGAGCGGGGAATCGACTAGAATTAGCGTTTCGGGGGCGCGACGCGCGAGCGGATTCAGAGCGCAGGCACGCATCGCGTTATGAGACGATAGCACAGATCCGTGGCACGTTCAGTTGGAAACTCAATGGCGGTTACAGGTTACCTAGGGCTTCCTGCGGAAATGGCCAATATACACCTCCGACCTCCAACTCGCTCGGCCGATCGCGCGAGCGCGAGCGTGCACTCGAAACGCGCTCCTGTCGTACGGGCTACGGACGTGCGGTTGTACGGGTTGTACCCCATGCTCGTCCCGTGTATACGATCGCCCTACCTCTCGCTCGACACGCACTCGTTACGGCTCATCATCGTGATCTATGCGCCTATAACAAACGCTGTATCCTTAATCCGTTCTAGTTGGCTCGATCCTACCGCGCGTGCTGGAAGAAAAAGTTAATCTTGGAGATCTCCGTTGTTTTTTTTTTTTTTTTTTGAGAAATTGTCCTGCTTTCGATCCAGTTATAAGAGTGATAATCTTGCAATATATATTTGACGTGTAAGCGACGAAATTTGATAATTCGAATAATCACTTATTTGATGTTGCTACAGCAGAATCTTCTTTGATTAAAAAAATCTCGTTAAAGGCGCCTCCAGACGATATGGCTGATATCCCTGATAGCAAGCTGACGTCTTTTAACGGCAAAATGACGTAGCTTGCTACTAGGGATACACCAACTTTGCATACATTCGCTAAATATTGGCCTATATTCAATAGATAATTCATATATATGTCGCATAGAAAGAAATTAATATTTATTGTTATGGAACTTTTTTAACGCGAGAGGTTTTCTGAGATTACTCAGATTACTGAGAGGGATCTTCTTTTAGTTCTGTTAGAATCGCAGTGTAGATAAATAATACATATTTCTGTACGCGGTAGATATATGACGTACCTAGACCAAGAATTCGCACATGTTCCGTCTGTCGCGAAGTCAAGCAACGGCCGAGACATTAACACGTTAAAAGATATCTAAGCTGGACCTGCTCGCGTTCATACCGCATTTTCCTCGTTAATCGCAATCTGTACATACGGAAATTATTATTTTACTTCTGCGTCTCTCTATATTCCGTTTCGTTCATTATATTTAGAATTCGATATTACTGAAAATATGATGATGTTTGTTAAAAATCGTCGATTCAAAAAATATATCATTCAATATGAAATACTTATTACGTTCCCGAAAAATGTTTTCCCCACTAGAACTGCTTCTAAAAATAGAAACAGCGTCGGCAAAGACATATCCACTGAAAAAGAGAATATTTCAAGTGATATGAGGGTAAATAAATTATAAAAAGAGCTCGTTAAAAAAATTATAAAATTTGGGAAACATTTTTTAAATAGATCTTGTATTTCTTGTTTCTTTCGCTTTTATGTGTGTCAAATTCATACTTTGGAAAAATCTTTGAACGATGTATACAGGTCAAGAATTGAATCGATCTGATCGCAATCTCCTCTGGGTCATCGTGAAGAAAGAAGCGTCGCGCAGCTAACAATGGCACCACAAATGCTGTGACTGACTCTCGTTCGCTGTAGATTTAATCTGTCAAAATGAATCACCATTTTGATGAGCTCACGGCTAACAAACATGTTCACAAAGAATAACAGTCTATGAAGAGCTAAAGGGTTCGCAGAAGCACAAGACTGAACCTAAATTTACCGGCAATTACTGACAATTAATTTTCTTCTCTTAGGCACTTTCAAATAAGATTAACAGACGTTCCCATTTTCCGGGGACAATCCCCGGAATTTTTACGTGCTATTGGTAGTAATTTAAAGAATGACAAATATTAAAAACATTTTTAATATTAAATTCCAGTTTACTTATGGTACAGTTTGTTAAACAAAGACTGAAATAATATATAAATATATAAAATAATATTAGTTTTAAGTATAGATTATTTTTATTTAAAGATTCAGTAAAAAAAATCTGCACAGAAAGGTCGATTTTGCTGGAGTATCTAAATACTTAGCTAAATACAAGTCTGAAAATGATTCGTTGGATCACACACACATCAAAATAATTATGTAGAACGCTCAAATTTGTTTCCAAAATGTCAAAACTTTTTGCAACATTGCTTATCATGTTTGAAATTTCTATGTAATTTGATGGTCTAATAAAATTGTTTTCAGATCTGTATTTAGCTAAATTTTTAAATATTTTAGCAAAATCTTTCTTTCCGTGAGATAAACCTTATGTTAAAATGAATAAGAATAAAAATATTATTTTGTTAGTTAATACAAAAATAAAGATTCTTATTATATCTAGAAATTTTTAAAAATATTTCTTGGGACTGTGCTATACGAGAACCGCAAACTTTAACGATTGTTTTTCTTCGAAGAGGACGGCTTTGTTTTGACTTTAGATTCCTTTCAGGGTTGAAGGGATATCATCATTAACAAGTCTTAGGCGTCAAAGGTACACAAATTTGGAGCGATACACTTTTCTTCGAAGAGTCTACACGAAAAAATTTCGTTTGACGTTCGTGTTCAAATTTACTTTGTATCGTTTACGATGTGAGGACTAACTAAATTAAACTAGAACTAACTAAAGAATGAAAGTTGCTTAAGTTTCCATCGAGTACTTAAGGGGAATATACGTAGCATTAAATGTTATTTTAAAATATTAGTGCTCTGCAACTGGATATTTGAAAAGCTCTTCTAGAGAAAAATATACTTTGCATTATAATCATCTAACTGCAAAAGAAACATGTTTATTTATCTCAAATCGATAGAAGAAACAGTTTTTAATATTTTTTAAAAGTGTTATTTCTGTTATTGGGTTAATCATTCATATTCATTTAATTCATATTTAACCTTTAAGTACTGAGGTCCATGGGACCACGCGAAAAAAAAAACAAAACAAAATATCTGTCTCATTTTCACTTTCAAGTGCTTCGTTTGTTGTGTAGCTTTCGTTCAGACAGTGACGCGTGAGCCACGGTAGTAAAAATACGATATTTACGCAGATTACGGTGAGTGCAAGGCTTTCTTTCTTTTTACGTGGTCCTCTGGATCAACCTCAGTACTTAAATAGTCTATTGATAAGCATTGTCAATTTTTTTATTTTGAGAGGTAGACTTATGTTTATTTTTTTGTTTAATAGGGTGAATGCACCGTTTCTGACCACTGCACCCATTTTGGCCATCTTCGCTGTTTATTCTAGGTTCTTTCAGTTTTGGTTGGCTCTAGTGCGCAGCAATCACGACACATACGCGTCGCAATTATTTCTCTTGTTTAATAATGTGACAAGTAACCTCACATTTTCTCTTTCATATTATAAAAAAATTATTTTCTACGGAATACACTCAAAACACAGTTATCTTGTCAAAAACGATAAGAATTCCCGAAACGCGGTGAATAGAATAATTTATCAATAACTACATATGACACAAGTATAGCAGACAATATTAGTAGCCATCAAGTAATTAGTCAGCCTCGTAACGATAAGAAATATACAGGTGGCCAAAAATAGTGTAAAATGGAATTTTTGCAATTATTTAACTTTTTCATTAAACATTCACTTTTTTCCTTAAAACTTTTTTGAATATTAAAAACTAAGACATTAAACAATGTATTTAAGTAAATAGTATCTTCTTTTTATGTATTATTTAAAAAAAAATTTCTTAAAGTTATAGAAATGCTTAAGATGGCCACAGACGGTGCATTCACCCTAGTTTTTATTTTTGTTTTTGAAAAAAATGTAGATTTTAAAGTTTTATCATTTAGATTTTTGTTTATAGTAAGTACATAAAAGGTACTGTCATTATTTACTACAAGTTTACTAAAAGTGGAAAAAAAAAGTTCCTTAAAGCCAAATAAAAAATATTTTTGTTAAAATACTTTCATAAAGACTCATTTATAACGATGTAATCAATAAAACATAGACTTATAAAACTCCTGTATTTTTATTCCACTTTTTTTAAATCGATGTCCCACGGACCAACCTCAGTAAAAATGTCATAATTTGTAACATCAGTATTTAAAGGTTAAGGCTTTGCTGAAATATACGAAATATAAGTAAAATATGGATTTTAAGATTCAATTTTTGATCTGTGTTTGACGATCTCTTTAAAGCTGATTTAAAATCACTTTTCATGAAAATATGAAAATGTAACAGGAGATCCGAGTTCAAATTCCAGTTGAGATAATATTTTGCGCAATAAATTATTCACAGTTTTTAAGATCCTTACATTAACATTAAATTATTAATATTTTTGCGTTTCAAGATTGAAAAAGATTTCGTCGTGCGTTTTGCAGAATTGGATATGTATATAAATTCACGCTGAAATATTTAAGCACTAAGATTTAATCGAAAATAGGATTATATAATTAGATTTATGCTCTGACTTAATTAAATTCTCGTCGGTTCAATTTTCTTTTAAAATTGAAAATGTAACACTTTATTCAAACGTACCAAATACAACAAAGACAAACGGCGAAAATCGTCAAAGCATCTTTTGCGTTGCCTTTTGCGTTAAATTGTGTTATGATTAATGTTCATTACACTCTAATGTTTAAGACTTTATTCCTTGGAGTGACTTTCACTCCAAAAGAGTGAAATCTTAATTCTAAATAATAAAATCTCACTCTTAAAGAATGAAAATTTGCTACTCTTGTTCAAGAGTGAAAATATTTTCACTCTCTTTTTCAAGATTAGCTCCAATTTTCAGTCTTTTGGAGTGCGATGTCACTTTAAAAGATATATGCCCGTATTCATAGTCAGACCTTGTACTTAAGGCTTCCTTAAATTTATATTTAGATGATGAGTAGCCAATGAAATAATTTATAGGGTATCTGAAGATAAATTTAAGAAAGCCTTAAATATAAGGTCTGACTATGAATAAGGGCATTAGAGATTAAGCATCTCAAGAATCCCGAAGATAACTATCGACAGCTAGCTAGCGGCACGTGCGAATGGATGAATGAAAGTTTACGAGGATAGTAAGAACAGGTCAATCTGCCAATTGACCAGCCAGTCGGTAGTCGGTACGGCGCGAATAGACGGATCTCTTCGGATCGTTCCTCCCTTGAGCTGCCGGCACCCACACAGAGACGCGCGTTCTGAGCGAGGAGTACCTTCACCAAGAAGAATTGGCCGCAACCGGAGTGCACGGCAGATAAGGGTGCTCACGGCGTGGTGGGGGATGGTTGACTCTGGAGTGGCCATTCGGAGTCAGTTGCTCTTATGCTCGCCAACCAACGTGACTGCGTTGCGCGCCGCTCAGCTCGAACCGCGTGACGGGAACGTCACAGACCGTATCGAGGAACGAACAGCGGATTCCGAAACGTGCAATAAAAAACGATTGTGATAAAATCACGGGTTTTCGCAGAGCGAAACGTTTTACGAAGATCTGCGCGGAGTTGATAGTAAAAGTTGTCCACGAAAAGCAAAGAGAGTGACGGGGGATCCTGAGATTTCTGCGGTATCGCGAAGAATGCAAGGTTTGATTTTGGGTACAGAGAACATTTCGCAGTGCTAAAATCGACTAAAGTGGACTTTGTGCCTGGTGTCGCGAAGACGCAGCTCTTCGATCGACGCAGTTTACTCGAGCGACGTTCGTTGCCCGGCTCTTATCGCTCGATCGCTTCGCCGGTCGAACGTTGAAAGAAACTGCGGAAGAGGAGCTGATCGTATTAGCGTGTATTACTGTTTTGTACTACCGGATACACGCGCGTCGCCTCGCGTCATCGGCTCCCGTCGAAAGAGAAAAACACCGCGATTATTTGCCTATCAGTAATTCCATAATTTGATCGTGGGAAGCATCGCGAGGAAAAACCTAAGAGAATAACACCAGAAGATAAATATTCGCACTTCGTGAACGAGCGCGTGGAAAACACGATAAAGAAACACTTTTTTCTTCTCGCGGAAAGAATTCATACACTGGAAAGAAAATCTCGTTGCATTAATTGGAATTCTTGTAGATTCAACTAAAAAGGTACAAATCAAACATCGATAATTAAATCTGTTCAACATTCTAATCGAGATAACCAGAAGTTCAATCAGGATAACCAGAAATTTTATTCATACGATCGGAATTTGTTTTGTACTTGTTGGTACAACTAGAACAATTTTCTCAGTGTGGTGACGTCTGCGTATTCATCAAATAAACGAATTTCATCGTCATTCAACTAATCCATAAGCAACGTCGGGTTTACTCGCGATAACTGCGCAACGTGCGCTCCCCAGGACGCCTGGCGTCGCCCCGCCATTTTTCTCCGGATATTTAGCGGAAGTGGCCAATCTGGTCGCAACTCCGACGCACTTACTGATGCGATCGCTCGACACGTGACCTCCACGGCACCTGACGTAACGACGACAGACGTCGCGACGCGTCTCGAAGGATCCATCGAGGAACCATGCGGAGGCATCGTTTCGATTAACGCATCCAAGAGTCATCGAGAAGATCAAGAGGAGCGATGACTATCGGCAGTTGAACCTCTGATAGAAAATCGCGCGGAAGCTGATCGTGTGCAAGGATCTAGGAGGGGGGGGAGGGGATTATTATGTTAGGAACAGGATTATGTTTTCTGCTGAAGGTGCTGGTGCTGGCAGGAGCGGCCATCGCGCTCCTGCCGGAGGATCTGGAGGATCGCGCCATTCCGGTCAGCCTTCAGGAGGAGTGCGCTTCCAAATGCCCGGACTTAGACCTCACGCAGGTAAGAAATCTTCCTGTGATAAGAAAGAATTGATATTGAAGTATGTTGACATAGTTAAATTAAACAGTTGACATCTTCATAATCGAAGAACGTTAAAAGGTTTTACGTGTCGGGAGGAAGAAATCTAATAATGTATAGGAAGAGCACTATCTCCCCCTGAGGAATACTCTTTAGATATAGTATTCTTAATTCTGCTGTTCGATTTCGTTTACTGCTATGTAAAATATTGAGGAAACAATGTTACAAACAAATTACGACTCACTTATTTCAATGTGAAATATATCTACCTTCGTTGAGATAAGAAACGAGACGATACCTTTTTGCGCAAGTAAAATGAGAACTGATAACAGGTAGCGATTTTGGAAACGAGGTGACAGTTTATTTATTTGACTTCAATATGCAGTGTACATCGAAAATAATGGATAGCCTATAATTTGCAAAATTGTACAATTACGAGCTGATTACGATGTTATTGATCTACGGAATTTTTCGTCGCGTTTATCAGTATTGTTACGAATAACTACATCGTACTGTCTTATTGTAAAAATACGCGTTAGATTTCTTGAGACACAATTTTGTTAATTCGGACAAATATAACATTAATAATAGTGCAACATTATAAGTACAAGACGCGGTAAATATAACTAATTAATTATATTATTTAAAAAAATATTATACATATATATTCTTATGTATTTATATATTTATTAATATAATTTTATTTATTTATTTATCATAAATAAATAATATATAATAGATAAAAATAATTTTCTATTAATATAAAAGTATTATAAAAAAAATTTAATCTTATTAATTCTCCAAGTTAAATAAAATGACTTAAAACTCTTCCATTTATACATATCTTCCTTGAAAAATACAGAATTAATTTTTTCTTAACAAAAATATAAATTTTATTTCTATTATCACAAATAAACTCTAAATTTTGTAAATATTTTCTCAATAGATGTACAATGACGATTTGAGTATTCATCAAACTTTCTACTCGCCGTCTAATCAGCTTTCGCGTCGAGTGCGGGTATTATCGTTGACGTGTTAATTAATGAGGAACATTTAAAGACCATAGTGTTGTTCGCGATTCTTGAAATCTATGTCGATGAGTTGATTGTCGCTTCGCCGACCTAGTTGAATTCTTTGGCGATGCAATGCACGTAAGCATATCCTTGCAGTCGTGACTCAGTTTTTCCGTTCGAATTATCAATTTGTCAGAAGCGCAAGAAAATCATGTATTTCAAACGTGCTTAAGTTTGATAGGAACTCAATTTCCATTCGTTCAAATACCAAGGGGGGTACCGTGACGCTGTCCGCCATTTTCAGCAAAAGCGTAGATACCTTGCGGCATTGACAACAACCTATTGCGATAATCAAGTAGAAATATTGACGAGAAAGCAATAAATGTATCAATGTAAATAATATGCATACAAAAATACATAAGAGAGAGAGATACTTCAAATTTATTTTAATAATTCTTTAGTCACACTGTTAAATATATTAAAGAATCAGATTTAAACCAATTCTTTAAAATAACATTTCGTTATTTTTATTTCTATATAAATAAATTAAAAGTATTATTTTAATACAAAATATATGTAGTTAAGAAAAAACCACATTTAATTAATCCATTTCTGTAGTTGAATTACTTAGTTAACAGTTAAGTTTTTAACAGCATTCTTATATAACTAATGTATGTGCACTTATTGTTAGTAATTAAACTAAATGTCAGCCAAATTAATAGTTCTTGAGTTAAATTGTCTAAATCCATTAAGGATATATCGAGTAAGAGCAGTGGTAATTTAAAGGGTTAAAAATAACTCAAACAGAGGGTATAAGACATTATAATTTAACAATGTAGCGTTTCTACTTTCTGCGCTCTTTTAGACGTTGATATTTAATACCGAAAATGAAATAACGATGCCAAAAGGTATTCAGGATGAAAAGAGTAGCATCGATGCACTTTGATATCGCAAGCATCCCCAGCTACGAATCGAGCGTCGGCGGCATGAAAATGGCTGTGCGCGAGCGAAGGACGTATCAATTTAAGTCCACTCTCCAGCTCGACTGTACCATTCATTAATTAACTTAACTACACG
>NW_017257632.1:1479077-1500734 GCF_001594055.1 Mycetomoellerius zeteki
GGATGAAAGACGAGCACGTAACGGATACAGGGCCATCTAATCCTTTTCTTACGGAGAAGGACGAAAACGTCGTTCTTTCGCGCGTCGCCTTCGCCGACTCGGATTATTGTTCATTGCATGAATTATGACTGATCGCATGTCATATTGCACACCATATCTTTATGTGATCTGAATTTTTGGAATTTATATTTCATTTTTTTCTATGTGATCGGAATTTTTAGAATTTATATTTCATTATTTTTTTCAATAAATATATAATCTTATTAATTTATAAAGTATACATAATGAAAACGTCAATAAAAAGCACGAACAAAATTTTTGAAAATTTTTGTATGCACGCTTTATTACATTTTTTGTAATATGTATTGTGTAATATGTAATATGTATTTGCTTTCTGAGATTAAAAATTTCGAAAAAACTCATAAAATAATAATTGTGCACCCTTAAATTTCGCAAAGAATATACATATTAATACCACAATCAGTGTTACTTTTACTTTATTACTTTCAAGCAGCAAAATAAACTGATCCATTGCGACAGCGTGCGAAAGACCTCGGCATGAAAAAGGTTTTAATCAATGCGTTTGACAATTGACGAGAACGAAATTGGTACCAATTATCAATTTAACTCTCCTCAAAAAGTGCACCGCCAACGTGCCTTCTGGTATCAGATCATTGCTCAACTTTGTGTGCAATCTGGACGTTTCTTCTCATTTATATATCATCCTCACAAATCAATATAATATCAAATAAGACAATAATTTTTTTAAATGATCAATTATTATTAGAAAAAGGAGCATAAAAATCATTATAAATTTCAATTTAAGAAATTAATTCTTATTAATAATTTAATTCCTATTATCGTAGTATGGCGATATATCACGATTGACATGACTATACGAATAGATAGCATTATCCATAGTAAATAATCCCCCAACCAAGTTTTAGTTGTCACAACTAGATCATATGTAACTAATATTGATGTAATCGATACATCAAAGTAAATAAGTTATGTCAACCACGCACATACCTATCATATAAAGATAAGTAAAACTACGATAATATAGCTACGTTGCTTACAACTAAATATTTCTGATTATGTGAACCATCTCTTTTCTTTCGAATAATTTTTAATTATTTTAATTATTAAATTTATTACAATTTTCCATATTACGATACCCTATTTCTCGCAATGAATAGATGCCGCGCGCAGACTGGCGATGAATTAATTTTTACTAATTAGCTTATGACAGTTGCGCGATATTGTAAGTCATCGAACTCTCGCAACCCTTCCTCACCCGCGCGCTAACGACTCAATTATCCCGACGCCGCCACAGATAAAGGGAGAAGCGTGGTCCAGAAAAAAAATCACTTTCTTCGATCTCTTATCTGCAATGTATAACTCATTTTCTCTTACTAATCATCTTTCCCCCTCTTTGTTTTCAAATGATCAAAAGAAAATTATTTAAAAAAGATTTCCTACAGGTAGAACACGTAATAATTTATAGATTCCAATTGATGATTCTTACAATTCTCATTAATAAATGGTAATTGGTGCACAGTTTGCATGAACGAGAAATTGTATAATTGAAAGCAAAAATATTATTAGACACTAAGATCAACCTTAATCGAATATGGCTCTCTGAACTTATTGCATTAAATTGCAAATTTGAAAGATCGATTTTAAAAGATACGTAAACCGGAAAGAATTCGCTCCTTTAAAAAAATTAACTTAAAATAAATTTTGTATACAATTTAAGTTATCAAACGTTTGACCTCAGTGATAAATGTGGCTAAATATAGCATCTTTTAATTACACAATATGTTATATACCTTATTTCTTATATTGATTATGTTACTATTACAAAACCTTTAATTTCATCGATGTGTCTTTGTACCAGAAACTTTAAGATTAGCGGAAACTTTTTCTTATTTAAGAAAAGAATTTTATTTACAAAATAAGTTTACATGATTTATGTCGAAAAATATTGATGATCTAAAATATTTAAAGCAGTCTCGTCTATAAAAATAGTATAATAAAAAATGGTGCCCTCGTATTATTTACTAAACACATAAGGATAGTAAAGTTGTTATCACTCAGGGTGATGCTTAGAAGATAACCTTAAGCTTGCATAATATCCAAAGAATATTCTTCAGACATCTTCATTTCTTGATCGTCGGCCCTGACGTTCTAATCTCGAATCAGTACTATAATTCTTACTTAACGTAATAAATAATTTATCGTTTCTCAATGTCGCTCAAAATATATGATTTTTCTAATACACGGACTCTCTTTAAATATGTTACAATACAGATAACTGATTAAAAGAAAAGCTATATCAACAAGAATTACCACACATCGTGAAAAAGAAGATTTTAAATTATGTAATATTTATATTTAAAATTAATTAGTCATCAACAGTAATTTTGTAGAACTGTAATTAAAAAATTATGTATTTGAATGTTAAATACACAATTTGATTAAAGAGGATTAGATAACCAAAAATTAAAATATATATTAAAAAACATTTTTAGAAAAAAAAATTATTATAGTCAAATATTTAAAAAATATTATAATTCCAAGAACAATTTAAAATAATACTATAATTAATTATATTATTAATACCCAAAAATCGTCTAAATAATAATATGTTTATCTTCGTTAATTATTGCGTATTTATGTATTTACTACATACATACTTATTTACACTTACTACGTATACTAATTTACGCACTAATTGCGCACATTATATCAGCATACGTTATAACAGCACGCATCTTTGTAAGAAACAATTTTATCACATTGTTGTGTATTTCTTGAAAAAAAAAAAGCAACAATATCGCATTCGTATCATAAAATAATAAAAATAATGCAAATAATTATGGACAAGTAACAAAAAGAAATAATGTTACACTGATTTTCCTTTTCAACGTTTTGACGTCAATGTAAACTGTACTAATATCAGCAAGCATAAATATTTCTGAGTTTTCGAATACACGGAACGGTTTTGCTGAAGTTCTAAAAATTTAGCTAAATACATTTTTTTGGATTATTAAAATAATTAAGATGCTCAAGATGGTTCCTAAAATTCAAAAAATTCTTTAGTATTGCTTATCACGTTTGAGTTTTGTACATAATTATTTTAATGATCCAATAAAAGTATTTTCAGATCTGTATATAGCTAAATTTTTATTGTAAATTCAGCATAATCTTTCCAAGTACTGATGATATTTTAAAACAAAAGTGCAAAAAATCTTATTTATGTAATTAAACGAGATGAAAATATTTAAAGCACAAATCGAAAAGATAGTTCAATAAATTCTGATTCTTTTAATTGGATAATTTAAATTTTGGAAGAATATTCATTCTAAAAATGATATGTTGGCGTGAAATAAAAAACGCGAATCCTATCGTTCAAAATACAACATGTCGAACGGGATTCTCCGGATTCTCGCGCGACGAGCTTGATGTTACGTCGAATATGCAGGATCGTTCGGCATGCAACATTATATGTGTAGCCATATACAATGAACTTCCTGTCGGCCACATCCTCTCACCTACAACGGCGGGGGTTCGCCTCGCGGCGCATCGGTAATCGTGCAAATTTCACCTTTAATCGTGACGCAAATCTGGAGCGCGTGACGTGCTTCATCGTTCACAATATCGCTTTAATGCGAGAAATATGAGCGAAATCGACTTACATTTCTTACCAAGAGATTTTGCATAAACAATTTCTCATTTGACAAGATAAGACGAGATGAGAGTCAGTATTTTCTCGCGTCGGGGAAAAAGTGTGCGAATATAATAGGACTTTTGTTAAATATCCGAGAAAAGAAAGACGAGTGTCCGCGCACGATGGGATTCCTTCTCAATTTTATTAATTAGCTCTAAGAGCAAAAGTTAAGTTAAAAACATCAGCTGCCACTCATTACCCGCTCGAAACCATCCCGCGGTTGGTTACTTTTAACGTATATGTGTCAACGTATGTACGCGTTTTAATTGGGATGACGTCAGTTGAGAGCGGTTGGTACCGCGCTTCCCAGGATTTGTTTGCGTTAAAAAACATAATGATAACTCAGAAGAAACAAAGCGTACAATTTCTAGCTTTGATGACGAAGAAGGCATAAAAATATGTTTCTTTATAAAAAGAAGTTGAATATTTTGAATTGTAGATTAATCGCTTATCGATAGAATGAAAACTGATATTTTAACAAAATTTTCACTCTTCACTTTCTCAGACAGAAATCTTTGATCTATCAGCGACGGGACGTAATGGATCGTCAATTCAGCTTTTATGAAGGTTTTTTTCCTTCGTGGTAACTCCATGAAAACGTACCGAACTCAGTGAAATGGATGTGGGTAGACCCGTATGCAACTGCAGTTGGATGCATTAGAGCAAATACCGAGGAAGATTAATCGCGTGTGATGATGAGGGAACGACATTCCTTTTCTCAGAAATCCAGACTGCGGGAGGGTGCCTTAATATTTTATTTATTTTGTAATCAATATTTACTCTTGGGGGGGGGGGGCGAATAAAAATTGCTGAGCGCAAACGCGACCGATGCGCCGAAAGCGCGTCTGAATCGCATCACAGCATCTCTCGCAATCGCATTAGGATTAGCTGCAATGCACTTAAGGTCAACGATAACCCAGATTCCCATCTCGTATAACTAAACGGGGTCGGCCCGTCACGGCGACGTCATCGTCAATTTTTATTACGCTCCATTCAATTCGCGCCGCATCAACATCGCAGATTTCATTCATGGGAAACGATCACTGGTATGGTTTTTGTCAGATCGTATTAGTCATGCCAGGATATACATAAACATCTAATCGCTTTCATAATTCAAATTGTCGGAGCTTTTGGAGAGAGAGCTTCCATTTAAATTACATATTTGTACTACACTGAGAGAAATATGTAATGAATTTGAATAAATAATTGTTTGAATAGTACTAACAACATTTTTTACGGAAAATAGATGTTTGCTAAATGTAAAAATATAATAGTTAAATCAAATTTATGGTTTTTGTACAAAATAAATATATGTTTACATTTAATGAATATTTAATTAGTACTATTCAAACAAATATTTATTAAAATTTAGTACACTTTTCCCTCAGTATGAAACTTAACTCTTTATGATATTATATGATAGTAATTTAATCATATATATATTTTAAAATATAGTTAATTTTCTGTAAGGAAAGAACGATTTTTAAGTATCTAAGGATTTAGCTAAATACAGATTTAAAAATAATTTTGTTGAATAAAATAATTATGTAGGAAACTCAAACATGATGAACAATGCTGCAAAAAATTTTGATATTTTAGCAAGCAGCTTGAGCGTCCTCCGTATAAATTATTTCTAGTTCAATACTATTATTTTCTGATGTGTATTTAATTAAATTTTTAGAAACTTCAACAAAGTCGTTTTTTCTGTGTAAAATGATATTTTTCGCACTAAGTTTTTTAGTATTTAAAGATGATCAATTTTGCAGCGTTAAGTTTGAGCATCATTTGAATTTATAATTATATTGTTATTCCAGCTTCGCGACAATATCTAATCAGCGTAATGTAATTTGCGGAACTAGAAAATATATAGAAATATTATTAGACACTAAGCTACCCCAGCTCTAACTTTAACTTCTAGCTTAATTTTAAGGCTTTTTTATTTATCGTGTTATAATCTTCTTGATGATATTTCAAAAATTGGAATTAATCTTTTATTCTACAACTTCTATGTCATACTTATTTATATAAAGATAAGTCGATTTATTTAAGGTACTGTGTTACATTGTGCTTATTAAATTATTGTATTATTTATAAATAAATATATATATATTTATAAATAATTATTTCAAATTCTATCACGTGCAACTTAGACAATATAATTAAATACACGTCAGATATAATTAAAATGCGCGATGATTACGAAATCGAAACTCGGAGAACTTCCTGGTCGTCACATTAATAATTGCAGCTTCAACCGCGACGTCTATCCTTTCAATTCCCGACGTAATATGAGAATAATTGACTTAGTTCGTAGAAGAAAACATTTGCGTGCATTCGAATGACACCGATGGCGCCTTTTTAGCAACATGTAAAGAAAATACGGCAAATCTCAGGAAATACGATAATAGAAAATTCCAAGATATATACCGTCTATTCTAAAATATTCTGCAAATTAAAAATATATCAACAAAGTTTTGAAAGAAATCATATATAATATTACAAACAAGAAGAGTGAAGATCAAGCTTTAAAATAAATTGTTTTATAATATATTTTTTCAAATTTATTTTATTTTTTTCCTTTATTTGTCTACAAGTTTTTGGAGTATGATTTTTTCGATTCTCCTGGTTATGAAATTTTGAATAGTTTAAAACAATAAAAAGCAAAGAGCATTGAATATTTTAAAATATTCCTCGCAAATGATATTTTGTGACGACAGGCGGTGCCTCAAATTTGTTTTTCATTTTGGCATCATGATTCTCAAGAATTGACATGTTCGCCGCCCCTTTCGCAATATCGGCGATTTGATCGTCGAAGGCAATGCTCCATCTTAGGTCGCTGTTCCAACCGAGAGAACACCGGCCGGTGTACATCCAACACCGTGCGACCGTGCATGTTGGTGACCACAGGAAAAAACTCGACACCTTTTACCTTAAACTTGAAACAGCGCGCGTGCAAAATAACATGTCCATGTCATATTATTTCGTCTCGACGGGTATCAAGTGCCGTCGCTCCTTCTTATTGTAATAACTATACTTTTAGGGATGTTTGGTCGATCTATAACAACCGTCTTTATTATTACAGCTTATTTTTTGCGATCTTTTATTATTTCTTAAAAAATAATTTTTATTCAGCTTCTTTAGTTTTTTGAAAATAAAATGAAGATGAAAAATAATAAAGAAAGAAACATTTGTCAGTTTCATTCATTACAATATTATTTATTAGACTTGTTAAAAGCTAGTTAAATAATGAAAGAAATACAGAAGGAATGATTTTGCTGAAATATCTAAAAATTTAACTAGACATAAATCTGAAAAAAATTTGTTTAACTACCAAAATAATTACTAAGAGGTTGCTAGAATATCAAAATTTTTTGCATTACTCATTATATTTTTTACATAATTATTTTAATAATTCAAAATTATTTTCGTATCTGGGTCTAGTTAAATTTTTAGAAATTGCAGTAAAATTTTTCTGTGAAGAAAAGAAGATAAACAACATTCACAGTCTGAATGTACAATGTAAATGAGAATTATGCATAATGATTGGCATGAAGAGGGAGAATTTCTCAAGAACGTTCGAGATGGAATCCTAGCGCCGTTTAACCGAATGGTGAACAAGCATTTTCGTATACAGTACTAGAGCTTTCCGTGTTCGACACTCGCTATTATTTCCGCCTTCAAGATTATGTCGGGTCGATGGCGGGAAGACGCAACAGTTGGTCGGCATCGTCGAGCGTGACGAAGACGTTGGACACGACGGAAGGACGTGCGGAAGGACGGGCAACTATGCATTAGTTGATTACCTCAGATCAGATAAAGCCGTTCTTTCAGCAGGTGATTTCTCCGTTCTTTCCTTCTTTTTCTCTAAGACGAAATCGTCGTTAGAACTCGCAGTGAGAGCGGAAGCACTTGCGAAAAAGAAGTCGAGTTAACGAGGAATCGCCCATTCGGAATTAATTGAAGATGAAGGAAATTAATCATTCGAAGAAGCCGAATCATTCTGCCAAATTGCTCTTGCGATAGAAAAGAGGAATATTTTCTAGGAATTGTTTACCAAGAAAAACGATTATCTTATTAATTATTTCCTGCATAGCGCTTCCTTCTAGCTTGATAAAAATAATTTGAACTATAGTATGATATTCTCATAAAAAATAAAAAATTAAAAGAAATGTTGATTTGCATCGTGTTCAATATATTACATATAATACGCGTATTATAAAAGCAAAATATAATTAAAAATATCAAAATTAATTAAACAATCGAAATTAAAAGGAACGAGGAATCTCCTGCAAATTTTGCTTACCTCTTCAAATATTCTATACTTCATTTTCGTTATAAATATCATCTCTGATTTCCTCGAAGAAGTTCGAAATAACTTACGACGATGTAAACAAGAATTAACGTAGGATTACGTGAATTAAATTGGTAGATATGAATTTGGCATGATTTCTTAATATATCGGTTCGTGTTGTGAAAAACAAAATATACCTTCGGCGATACCTTAAGGTATTTCATGTATTCTACAGATACATACGTCAAAGTACAACGACAAATACGGCCGAGAAGTCTTTCGATGACGCGCGAAGCTGGATTGATTAATCGAGCAAAGTTAAACAACGGTTCACGCTGCCGGGAAGATATTTCCACGAGACGAAAGCCGGCATGAGTGTGGAATAAAAAAAAAAGAAAAATCGTCGTAAAATTGATACATCCACGAGAGAGGGGCGAGATAGTACGCGAAAACATTATCTCCCTCTCCCGGTTAACCCTTATCGGTGAACTCGCCGTTTGCTCGCTGGCGATTTGTACGCGTGAGGAAAACACGGCGTATCTCTACGTCGCGTACGAAATTCTCTCGATTATTGTCGCTTCCGCGGAAATTTTAGTTCGCGGCAATTTACGTGCGCATTATCCAATTACGGAAATTCGAAGTTAAACGTAGCACCGTAAAACACGCCGCATGGCTATTTGCAGGAGCTTCTGCGAAAAATGGACAAGACATCTAATTTTAACATGAAACAATAATGTTTAATTTACGATGCGTTCCGTTCATGTAACGGTATCCTACTTGACCAACTAATCACGTAAATGAAAGTTTATAGCTGTCGGCCGCATAAAAAGAAATT
This sequence comes from Mycetomoellerius zeteki, assembly GCF_001594055.1. NCBI lineage: Eukaryota > Metazoa > Arthropoda > Insecta > Hymenoptera > Formicidae > Mycetomoellerius > Mycetomoellerius zeteki. The sequence continues at coordinate 1,487,937 of NW_017257632.1, forward strand.
ACTGAGTGCGAATTTAATAATATTTTTGCATGAATCTCACAACTTCCAGTTCAAGTAAATTGCGCGCCGATTACTTGTTGGTCTTGAAATATAATTCTAATTAAAAAGAGCTGATGGAGTACGTAATATCACAAATTAAATTGACAAACAATTTAATAATATTAATAATGTTAATGTATATCTTTAAAATACTGTAAAGAATTATTATAGAGACATTCCTTAAAGACCTGCTTTGCTGTCTTTTTCAATTATTACAATAGTGAAAATCATGGGTAGATACTTTGGAAATACATACAATAAGAATATGACTAGACGTGCAAATTTCAGAAATCCCTCAATTGGTTAACGTCGATCTTTCTCACAGCAATACGAATTTGCATTCCGCAGGTGGTCTATACCATAATTAAATACGTTATGATAATTAGTTGACGGTCAAACAAATCGACGTCCAAAATTCCCATGGTGGTAACCAGTAACTACGGTTCACTTCGCACCCCTCTCTATTTGCGTTTAACTCTCCCTCCGCCGATTTCATGACCGGCCTTTTCCAATTACTCTCAGTTCCATCGACTACCGGACGTGCACCTGTGTCCCGGAAATGCGTAACGTACTACAGGTGCAGCCGCTGTAACGAACTCGCTTTATCTATGACGTTGGTGAGCGAGAGGAAAGAGCCCCGAGCACCTTAGGGACGATTATATTCGGCGATTCATTTCAGCATGTCGCGTCAAATATACGCACTGGGGGTGTCAATTGAACCGGATGGAACAGTTTAACATCTTTTAAAGACGGCAAGCGATTCAATTTATTTTCCGCCGCCCCTGCGCGTAACATAATCGCGCTCACGTCATTATGTTCAACATCTCTTTTTTTTTGCGTTCATTCGACGGTCCCCCTGTATTCGTCATGATCGCGTATCACAACGATCGATATATCAACGTGCTTGAAAATCAACGATCTAACGTATCGAAGCGATCTTTATTTGTATAATATAAATAAATAAGAAGCGCGCCTTAAATACAGTCGAGACTGGATCTTGTTACTTGGCAATACAATATAAATTTTAAACACAGTTTAACTTATTATTAATTTTTATTTTATTCTGGGGTTAAGATAAGTTTTGTTAAGTGAGACACTTGATTTAAGATGAAATGTATTTTTGATTTCAGAATCGAACGGACGACCTGAGCTCGGAGGTAGGATGTGGCGTGAGATGCAAGATCGATCAGGTAAGAAGTTCCGATATCTAATCATTAGTAATTTGCATCAAATTTATAGGATGTGGGCAATAATTCCCTTTGAAATTTTGTGTAATTTTTTTTCCCATTTGTCCGTCCGCTGTTACTATGTGGGGTGTTCATGGGTAGTAACATCATGTATCTCGTATTACTTTATAATTTATAGGTATAACAAAGGGAATAACTAATAGCGAATTCGATTGGACGCACTAGTGTATATTAAAGTTGTTGTACACTGATTTAATCTGTGTAAAAGTGTAAATATTTCGGATTATAAAATACAGATTTCACTTGACAGCGCAATAAAATGTATCGAGGATTTCATGGTTTAAGTCATTCTTAGATTTACATTAAACACATATTTTTACGTCAATTTGTGTACGCCGGCTTTAATTTGCACCAGTGCGTACTGAGTGTCCGATAGAATTCGCTATAAGTATAAAACTTAAATGAATGATATCGGGAATATATGCATTTCTTCTCTTGGGCTTCTTTAATCGTTAGTACACACGATGAGTGTTAATTCCCATCACTTCAACGAATATAATACAAAATTTATTAAGCGATTATATATACTTTAACATCTTTAAAAAGTATTTGTAAGATTATGTATTTAAAAAACTTACATATGTGAATGTTGTAATTAAACACTTGATGCTTCTAGTTTTTTGACGAAAAGAAATGTACACGGCACGAATGACCCAGTTGTGTGTACTAAGGGTTAAAAGGGTTGGTCGTCTTGTCCTTTCCTCAATAAAACTTAATCGCATGTGATATAACAAAGTTCGAGGCAATAATCGGGCAATCCTGGCGGGATAGTGCGATATACGCAAATGACCAGTGCGGACGTCGCAGACGAAAACGAAGGGACGGCGGTCCCTCGTTACAATGAAAGTACTTCCGCTGGTGTCCCAGGGGGCCCCGCCACTCCTAACTCGCGGCGGCAGCGGAGATGGTGAACGGCAAATAAAAAACGACGCGCGGTCGATGAATGGGACCAACGTGCGTACGTACGAAGCGCATTGCGTACGAATGAAAGAATGGCCCAGTCTCTCTCTCTCTCTCTCTCTCTCTCTCTTTCTCTCTTACTCTCTGGTACGGCTTCGTGCTTTTAAATTGGATCGCGTACAAGTGCGACCGATGGCGGATGTCGCCAAATTAGCGTGCGACTCCGGATTCACTCTCTCGCGCTTCGCCCGTCTCGCTCTCTCTCTCCGTTTCTCTCTCAGTTTCCTTTCTGTCCGAAACGGAAGTATGAATGAGAAAAACGGGGAAATTGGGAGAGTAACTGGAGTTGCGCGCTTGTTGTATTTCCAGTTTCCGTTGCACGACGGGTTAAATAAGTACGATCCTTTGTCAATAGTTATTTTGGAAAGAGAGAGATAAATTAAACTGTTTTTTAAAGTTATTTGATAATGTGAAGAAGAGGGAGATCAGTAATAATATATCAAACATTCTACAAAGGTACAATTATTTTGTAAAGAAAACTTTCTCTCTGTGTAAAGTTATAAAAAGTTATAAAAAAAGAATATTTCCATAAAACTACATTTCATAGGATTATAAAAGTTAAAAGAATTATCATAATTAAGGTGCAATTTCATGCAGCGAAAGAAAGCTGGTTTTTTACCTCCACTCCACCAAAATCAAAGCAGCGTTCGAAAGCTGTTCGCTCTTCTCCTGCTTCACTGGCTTTAAGTTAACGAATACATTCATTTATTTCCGCTAGCTTTTAATTCATTTTAATAAAAATGGATTACAAAAATGGATTACGAAAATAAGAATACATCGAGTGTGTAAAAGAATATACCCGTATAGTAGCAGCTGTAACTGCAGCAAAGATTCGGAGGCGACGCATAGCCGTTGCAATTGCTAATATACAATTGCTAAAAAAGAAAAAGTAGGATAACACCTATTTCCAAAAGTCGCAGCGAACATGGCTTTTTCTTCGTTTCTCTCCCAAAATTAATCTTAAAAGACATACGATTCCATAAACATGACATATCATATATTTCAACGATGTTCGCTATTAGTTGAACAATATCGAACTTTGAGCGTAACTTCGCTGTATACGAAAATTGATGGAGTGAGGGTAAAAAGACAGCTTTCACTCGCTGCATGAAATTGCACCTTTAAAGAACCTAAAATAAAATTACTTTCTCTTAACACTTGTCATTAGCTCATTATTTCGAAATTATCGAAAATACACATTCCATTGAAAGAATTTTCGGGGGACCGGAAGGATATCCAGTAACGCGTGTCTCCAGGACAGGGAACGAGCGAGATAATTAACCCCGTAAAAAAAGAACCGAAAAAATCCTGGCGTGCCTAATTGTCGTGTCTACGAAAAAAAAACCACGGTCATCAATGAGTCGGACTCGTTCGTGCCGTTCAGGATATCGCGCGCGACTCGACGTTCGTTGGGCGCGTTGCGGAACGGGGCCTGGAAAACGAATTACCACGCGAATTGCGCTTAAAACGATTTCCTCTCTCAACTCGTTTCACGGTTCGTAAGTCGCCAGTAACGCGTACGAGTAACGGATTGGGGCAACGTAGGTGGAGGAAGACACTTCGCGATCCTAGACATTTACGCGCTTCGACGCGACCCACTTTTAGTCTTTAGCTAAATTATCGCATTCTTTTGGCTGAGATAACGATTTTAAAATTTTCAATTCCACTCGATTTTTTATCTTTCAACTCGCGTCTGAACTGCATCAGGCTACTTTAGATTTTTTTAATTTTAACAGAACGTAATTAAATTCTATCTTGTTTTTTTATATTTAATTAAATTCTGTCTTGTTTTTTTATACATACGAAAAAAAGAAGTAAAATATTTACTGTTAATCTATTTTTAGAAATTTACCTACGTAATTAATTTATCTAATTAATCGATATGAAGTATACTACGTGTTTGTCAATCTCATTCAACGTTCACTCCATGATCAGCGGATTGACTTTACGTCTCTTCCGGTAATTTCACAGGTCGATAACGACGAATTAATACCGTTGGAATTTCTTTTGTTCGACGCCCTCTCATTTTTTTTGGTTGCTCTCGGATATTAATGTAGCCTTGCATCCCCTCGCCTCCGGAAATATCCGTCGATGACTACTTCCGATCTCTACGAAGAGTTTATTATTAATAAATTGCACTCGTTTATTCGAGTTAAATACATCCAACACGCTTTTTGCGACAAACAATAAAAACAAAGGTATCAAAATGAATTAATTAAGCCAGTCGCACGTTAAAATTAAATGTATAAATAAAAAATTTAATATCTTAAATGTTTTTCTTACGACACGCTTTACATAGCATTTTCTTTATGTATACATGGAGAAAAACGTTAACGAACAAACAATAAACACTTACTTCCGTGTATCATGCGCCAAGAAACCAGACGATCGAGTGTGTTTGTCTGACAATGTAGTAAAGTGGAGGACCACTGACAGCGATGTATCCATACAAATGTCCCTGCTTGAAAGTGATCACTGCCAGAAGCCACTTTGACTTGAAAATTGCTGCCATGAGTGTAAAGATTGCCAGATGCTAACTACTACAATCAGATCTTAACTACTACAAACTAATGAACGAAAAGAAAGAGATTTAGTATACTATTTGGCGGAATTTTTTTATAAACATTACCATTATTATAAAAAACTTACTTATTAAGATATAGAGATATCGAAAAGTGACATTTTAACAAATACAGAACTGTACCTATATGTGAAAATAAGGTCAATAATGAGCAAAATTCGAGATGTAATGTAACAAATATAATAATTTACAATTTATTAATATGATAAATTTTATTAATAAAAAATGGAAAGAGTATTGTACGTTTTTTACACATAGTCTTTTTCTTCAACAGTTATAATATTCATAAAAATTTTACATAATTAAAGTATTAAAACGGAAAATGAACACATCTTTCTATCTTTATTAATAAAATTTGTGATACTAATAAATTATTTGACATATTACAACATTTCGAATTTTGCTCATTGTTGACGTTATTTTTACATATTGCTTTGAATATTACGTGTCATATAATATTTACATATTTTTAAGAGTATATAATAATTTATATTACAACAATTTATTTTTATAAATAATATAATAATAAATAAAATATAACAGATATCAAAATTATTAGAGATAATCAAAACAAAACAGGAGGATCTTTCAACAGAATCTATTAAAAAATATGACATCGATAATCAGTTTTATGTAAATCAGCAGCTCGTTATAAAGACATTACTTAAAGAAGACGATCCGAGGCACCGTTATCTTTTTTCTCTCTACTCATCTATGATTGCCAGAACCAGACTGAGAGCAGTAAATGGGGTTAAAGTAAAATGAGGAGAGGACAGATAAATGTTCGTTCGCGGTAGAACGAAGATCTACGATCTACGGGTAGCCGCGTGTGTGGAGGGAGGGCCCAGCTGGGGGCATAATACCCGGTGAGGATTTAATGAGGAAGTGAGAAATTAGTGGCCGCTGCGCCGAGTCGCTCAGCTCGGCCATTTTCTACTGTCTGATAGTTTTGTCAACCCCCATTGTGCGAATGGCTAGATCGTTTAAAAAGTCATGTTTGATGAAGCACGTCGAATTAAAGTACCCATATGTTCGTTACAACGAATTAAACCTCGGAATCCGTACATCCTTTGCTTCACAGAAGGCTGATATTTTCTAAGGAACAAAAAAGTAAATTGATAATATATTTTTAGTAGATAAAAAGTAAATCTACTAAATCTCTTAAAAATAAGCTGTAAATTAATCGAAATAATCGAAAAGGGCGAAGAGTTGTACAACGATGTCACTGCGGTCATAAATTAGATAAGACATTAATCAACAGTTTTTTTTCTCAGCGTACTGCCGTACTCACATGATAAGAAAACGTAAGTAAAATAAGCATTTTACGTTTTCGCATGGCTCTTTATGGCTATCAGAATTGTAAAGCAAATTTTGATGCCAGATATACTCGAATGTATACTTAATTCAAACGTGCATAAATTCCAATGTTAGTACGTTTGAATATTTGTCTATTAAATATACATATAAATAATTTAAATAAGTTGAAATTTAAGTTTACGATATAGCAAGAATCGAACTTGCAAATGTTTTTTACTAATTTAAAATACCAATAAAAGATCACTAAATATCGCTGACATAATTCTGTGATTAATGAAAACACATTTATTTATAGCGGGAAATTAACGACTACGATTTGAGATGTGACACTCGTGTCTCGATGATTTACCAGAACTGTCGTAGAACTTCAACGTCAAATGATTATTAATAACGTTTATCTGGTACTGGAGGTTCCTTTCCTTCCACAGACTTTTCATACGAGCTGACCTATGTGATACCCTCGAATACCACCATATACGCGCGTGTTGTTATGAGCGTATAATGCGACGAACGTCTCGAAAGTTCCGTCCACAGTTCACGTCAGACTTGCATTTTTTTTTAAGTATAATTATGAAACAATCGCTTGAAACCTAGCGTGCGTATTGAGAGATGAAATAATCAAGACTGTTAATGAAGACTAAACATAAGTTTATTATTGAAAAAGCTGTCTGTTTACAGTTTTAGTTATTCGGATTTTTCACTGCTACATTACGGTTAAATTTTTAATATTTAATAATTAAGTGTAATTTTTTACCAAAAATATAATAATAAAAATATAGTATGGGCCGTTTTTAATACTTGGATTGTAATTTATCAAAAGAATTCGTAAACATCTTATTCGTGTCTGTTTTGACAGTAAATATATGTGATGTAAGACAACGACAAAAATATCGGTATTGAGAAATATCAGTTAATCGCAGACCGATTTTTTTGGAATTGTATTTTTCGAATGTAATTATTATATTTTTCTCGAAAAATATAATTATCTAGGAACTGAAAAAAAAATTTAGCATAAATTAATTTGTAATCAAATTTTAATTAATTTTATAATGGTAGGATTAGATTAAAAATAAAAGTACGTCACAGTTCGCTCAAAGAAATTAGGTTTCTCGTACGATGTAATTTGCTTATTATTCTGCAATGCCGAGTGCAGTATTATTTATATGCGGCGCCTCTCGAACCAAGCGGAGTGTCGATCTCAGTCCACCAATTGTTAAATAGCACCTCTTGTATCCGGACTTTAAAATAGATCTATATATTACGAAATTATACTTATTTATTACTAAGGCCGATAAAATTATGACAAGAAAAAAGTAAGGATTAAAAAGAAATATTGTTCTCTTTCATGAAAAGTACTTCAATTAAAATTTGTATGATAGAAACTATGGAATTAAATCATCGTATTAGTTATAATTTTTAAAAATGTGATGATCGAAATGTTCCAAAAACAAAGCTACAGATCTGTTATAGAAACCTCTCAAGGCACTCAAGAGACAAGTTGTGCTTCTGTATATTTACACTTTCAGTTGCATTTGAATGCTTGTTTCATTCTAATGTTTTCTTTAAAAACTCAACAACACTTTGTACATCTCTGTCCGGTGAATTGCGAAAGAAATTTCTCATATTCAAAATAATAAAAATCTGGAGCATTAAAATTTATTTAAATTCGCTTTTAATCATTCATTTTTTATGTAATTAATATTTATTCGTTTATTGCGTTATATATGTATAATATTTAAAATCCAATAATAATACTAACTTTAAATGAAAAAATTAAATTAATACAAAAATCATGTATTTGTATATTATACATTAATATATATCAATTAAATCTATATAAAGTAGCTTAAAAAAAACCTTCACATTTAAAAACGATAAAACTAATCAAAACCAATGAGAGTTAAGAGCACGATTAATGAAGTAAATATAAAGGCTTTTTCTCTTTTGTTGATCCATGTACAAAGTATTGAACTTTGGAATCTTCTTTAAGTATCCATCTTCATAAATTTATTCTCAGTCCCTCTGGGTTTAGTCATAAAACAGCATTCGCTAAATTTAAATATGTACCCAAGTAACACACAACGCTTATAAAGAGTTTACAAAGCACTAAAAAAGTGTATATATAACCGCTTTTTTAGCGCTTTGCAAGCGCTGCTGTACTACTTGGGTATTTTTATTTGATATGAATACGGGCCTTATCTTAGGGATTATTTTCAAGAGACTACCGAGAGACCCCGAAAGATTCACATCAATAAACCGTAAGATAAACAACGTGCATTGGCATAGTGGAAGCTGAGCCATACGCGTCCTCGGTTACAGCTGGCTTGTTGTCGACGACAAATGCCCACATCCTCTTGTGCAGAAAGTTAATGCGTTAAACTTCAGTTCGCAAATCCATGCCCGACCTGGTACCACGCAACGAACGTCTTATGAACGTGGGCGTTACTTGAGGCACGTGCCAAGCAGCCCGAGATCGGTCACGAAAAATTACTGTTTCGCCATGTAGCGGTACGACGAGTTATGTCACTTTGCTCCGGATAACGTGACCCATTGTTCGACCACTTCCGGAGCTGTATTTTAGCGAATTGTTGAACACTCGACGACCTTCGGTGGAAGGATGTGCACCGGACAGACCGATTTTCCACAAATCCAATATATACGCGTGATGCATTTTATTGTTTGCCCAGAACGTGAAACATTAAATGTGTTGAGATGAGATAGCCGCGAACATATTGTACGCAAACACTGCGAAAAATTCTAATTATTAAAAGAAATAACGCCAAATTAAAAAAAAAATAGTAAACCCTCGTGAAATATATTTTGTTTTAAACACTTTTAAAAGAGAAATATAAAAATTATTTATATATTTATCAAATTCTTTTTTAGATACTGCAATATAATATTAATTTGGTAGATATTTTATTTAAATTCATTATGTTCTAAAAGGCAATTCATATTGTTTTCGAGAAGAAAGATTTGTACGAAGGCAAAGTTTGCCATCCAAACTTGAAAATATTTTTATTTTATTTACATATTAGAATATTTTATTTTTATATACACAAAATGAATAGTTTTATTAAAGATAAAAAAATTGGCTATATAAATGTAGGGGTTAGAAAATTATTTTGAACTATCAAAATAATTATGTAGGTTCATGATGATAATGTTGCAAAAATTTTTATATTTCTAGCAATTAGCTTGAGTGTGTGTGTGTCTATGACAAAATTATTTTAATAGTCCAACAAAATTGTTTTTACATCTAGCTAATTTTTTAGATAATTTCAACAAAACCGTTTATTGCGTATATTATCTAGCACAAAGTTTATTCATACAAAAACAATAACATTCGGAAAACTAGAACTAAGATTCTATAGCAAGAAGAAACCAACGTGAACATGAGACAATGCATTTATTTTACTAGAAAGAAGATCAAATATAACTGTTTTCTACATTTATGGTTCGAAATTTTTTACAAAATTTAGGAAGACTAAGGTCGCTCTTTCTACAAATACGTGAAATTAGAATATCTCCACTGTCGTTTTCTTATCTTTATGTTTATTATTGCAGTGTACGAAAGGCTGCGAAGCATGGGAACAAGCGCTCGACACAAGCTGCCAAGCTGTTTGCGTTAGTATCGCAGTTATTTTTATTTTTATGACATTTATTATCGAAGAAACTTACGTAAAGCTGTACTATGCTCGTAACGTAGTTTTTCGCATGGTAGTCTTACGTAATATTGTCTTAATTTTATAGAAATGAAACTCTTAATGTTAGCTCGATATATGTTCACAGAATGGGACGCAAGAATTGTTACCACCAAAGGAATTGTACTGCGTTTTGGGTTGCCACGACGCGTTAAATCGTTACTTTCAGCAGCTCAAAGGTAACTGTGTATCTCTCGAGATATTAATTTGAAATTATAAATTACTTAATAGCAATACATTTATTCACATAATAAATGTAACATATAAGTACAGAATTAAATTAATTATTATCGGAAATCTTATCAGAGTAAAAAACATTTTTATTTGATGTCAACGTAAAGCAACATATTGCCTCAAACTTACAATTAAATATTACTTTATGGAACCTAATTTTGAGTATGGAACACTTAGATACGTGAAAAGAAGTACTAATATATATTTAAATTTGAAAAATGCATTGATTATGTACTTCCTTTTTCTTTCTCTTTTTTATATTATTACATGTTGTTCTGACATGCTTAAAGAATATTGTTGATTATTGTCATCGTAAATTAATTTTAATTACAAGGACTTAGATTAAAAATACTTAAAGATATTTTCATACACAATTAATCATTTTCACATAATCCATTGTAATCTCTTATTTTTTATATTGATTTGATAACATTATTTTTAAAAATTCGCGAATTCGTTACTATACTGATCAAATGACGAGATCTCAAGAGCTACTTCATCGTAAAAATCGAAATTGGTAGTATCACCGCTGTTACTGCAATGAGGAATAAAACTCGGCTGTACTTTCTGATGATAAATCTCGATCCAGTCGATAGATTTGAACCAGCGGTGTCTCTTGATATCCATACTACCTTCTTTCAAATTGCCGTATCTTCTCGTCAGATCCACTTGCAAAGTATTCTTCAGTATATCCCTCAACTCTTCTCCGAAGTGATGCGCGAACTTGTATTTACCAGCAATGATCTTCTCATAAATCTTCATAGGATCGTGCGCATAGAAAGGAGGATATCCTGCGTTCATCTCGTAGATCAGCACACCAAAGCCCCACCAGTCGACTGCCTTGCTATAGCCCTTTGATAAGATTACCTCCGGCGCCAGGTATTCTGGTGTGCCGCACAATGTCCACGTGCGACCGTCCACCATTTTGCAGAAACCAAAATCGGTCATCCTGATGTAGCCGGAGTTCTGTATCAAGATGTTCTCCGGCTTCAGGTCCCGGTAAACCAAGCTGCAGTGGTGCAGATATTCCAAGGCTAAGGCTACTTGGGCGGCATAAAACCTCGCTAGCGACTCGTCAAACTTCCCCATACGCCTGAGATGGGTGAACATCTCGCCGCCCTGTGCGAACGGCAGCACCATGTACACATACGAATTGTCCTTAAAATAGGAATTAAAATACAATACGTTTATGTGTCTGTTTTGCAAAAGAGTTTTTTGGATATCTATTAAATATAAAGAGGTAGATAATTCAATTTCTTTTAAAGCTACCATAAGTATCTTCTTCAAAGAAGCTATACTCTAAAAAATATTGGTGTGGATTTAATACCATGCAATATTTATATCACTGTGTGAAAATTATATAAATCCATATCATGATAACGTTGATATAAACGTTAAGAATTATAAATCCACACCATATTGTTGCTAATATTAGCACCAACATAGTGAGAATTATATAGACATCATATATTATTAAATTCACATCAATATTTTTTTTACAGTAAACGCGATTTATTTCCGTGTCTTGAGATATCATTAAATGCCAATGTTTCGTGAACATTGTAGTTCAGTTCATAACGGCGAGAAATAATTCGATAAGCCGCTTCTCCGAAGGAGAAGCTCTGATAAAGTGAACTGTAATGTTTACGAAACATTGTCACTTAATAATGTACTGAGACATGAAGACAACTAGATAACTCGCAAACTGCGTAACTTCTTTGTGAATTTAATTTCTTGTTTTAAAAAAAGATTCTTCTGAGTTCTGTATATATTTATGAGATTCGAAGGATTAAATAACATTGCTATTTCGATTCTCAATCCTTGCCTTGAAGCAGAACTCCATGAAGACCATAAAGGGAAAGTTGATGGACTGCAGGATCCGTTTTTCGTTACGCGTGTGATCCACTTGCTTTGTCTTCACGAGATTTGCTTTGTCGAGAACCTTCATGGCATAGTACGTGTTCGTAGGCTTGTGCTTTACGAGAATAACACGGCCGAAGGCACCGGTGCCGACAGTTCGGTAACGCTCGAAGTCATCTGCCTTCCCGTTGTCGTCCATTTTCGTCTTCCACTTTTCCATGAACGCCGTCTTCAGGTCGTCCAGAATTTCGTTATATTCCTTGAACATCCGTTCTCTTTCAGTGTCGACCATTGAGCATTCAAATCGCGTTTAATAACGCTTCACTTTCGAAGTGGAGGGTTAAGATGATATGATATGGCAGGGCGTATTGTTTAAGATTGCTCTGCGTAACGATGATCGTACATTGTTTTTCATAATTCCGTTGCGTTGCAGTATTATTTCTGCTGTATTATTTCTATCAAAAATTAAATTCTTTTTTTGAATTATTTCCACTTTCCGTACACATATATACACTCCAGATCAAAACTTTGGAAATATTTTTTAATAAATGATATTTTTGGGATTGTTTAAAACTTAAACATCCAAAAATGGATTTTTTAACAATAATTTTTCAGAAGAACAACAGTTATTCAATTATTGGACTTAAAGAATTATTATTTAAAAAAAAACACATCATTATGGATACTTATTTGAAAGTAAGTAATCCTAAAAATGTCAATTTTTAAAAAGTTTCCAAATTTTTGGCCTGAAGTGCATCTGTATATAAATAAAATTAAGTATTTGTACTTTAGTTACTGCATAAATTTTTTTTTCTACACTAAATAAAAAAAATCTTTTCAATGAATAGCGGAAATC
>NW_017257632.1:1500755-1519445 GCF_001594055.1 Mycetomoellerius zeteki
CCAGCGCCGGCATTGGTTGCGGACTCATTGACGGCGACGTCGCTCAGCCTCGAATGGAAAGGTGTAGACATAGACAGACGCGCTGGCATTTCATACTTGGTGCAATGGAGATACGAAGAATTAGCTGAGACGTGGCAATATTGCCGTAATCAGTCATGGGGCGAAGGCGATCAGATACTGGTCGAGAACCTGCAGCCGTACACAAAGTACAGGGTATGTAAGGGATGGAAAGAGAATGGAGCAAAATTGGAAGCGTAATAATTGAACACGGAAACGAAGAAGAATTAATTGAGGATCTTCATTAATTACAAATTGAGAATTAATTTTCTACTCACTTGTAATACTTGAATAAATCACTTTTGCTCATATATTAACGAAATATAAAATTATTTCCATTATCCTCGAGAGATTCTGCCAATGAACGTTAATCTAGGCTTAACGTAAACTTTAGGTGGAATGCTCTTAAACCGTTTCTGTTGAACCGTTTCTTTCCTTATGGATATCCCTTCACGAAAACTTTCATGAAAAAAACGCTGGCGTTTACAGTTTCGCGTAGCGCTGCTCCTGAGATCATCGCAACACAATCCGGAGCCGATCGTCTCAGCACCGAGCGTGGTAATATTAACGTTCGCGGCTGATCTACCGACATCAGCACCGGTAATTGTAAGAGCGGCGGCGGTAGACAGTTACCGCGTCTCTGTATCTTGGGAACCAGGCCCATTCCCGAACGGGCCACTTTTGTCTTATGTCCTGCGTCTGCAAGGGGTTGAACACAAGGGGTTGAACCAGCTTAAGGTAAACGCCACGCCAGAAAGTATATAGTCTAGAGACACGTTTATTCTACAGCCAAACTATATTTTAGCATACGCACTGACGTGTCTTTCGCGTACTTACTTGTGCACAAACATTTCTTCTTTTCTTTCAACTTTGTGCACTGCCATAGTCGACATTTTCACGCGCTTGCAAGGCGCATCGGCGTCGTCATGCTTTGCTGTACTGTCTAACTGTTGTTTACAAAAGAGCGATGTGCAACTGGTTCTGCAAGATAGACTCCGTTATCCCGCGTTTGAAGAAAATTTATTGGCCACATAAATTAAATTTTAATTAGAAATTGCGATACAGAAGATAATATCTGCTGCTACATTAAAAATGTTTAAGATTTTTTTCGTCATGATATTGACTTCTATTGAAATATTTGATATGCTAAAAATGGAAGCTAATAAATTTTACTTCATACCTTTTAGCTTTTTGTGTTGCATACTAATATCAATTTACAAAAAATGCATGCTTTATACAAAGCATTAATGCCACACAATGTATTACTGCGCACGCATTCATTGATAAAATTTCTTAATATTCAAGAAATTTTTATTTCTTTATTTACTCTCAACATAATTTTCTTATTTTATTTTAAGAAAGAATAAAAAAAAGTCGGTGAATCGAGTATCGTAAAATCTCTATGTGAATGCCAGCGCACTGGCATTAATTATTTGATATTAACTTCGATTCTACTGCTTTAATGGTAAATTCCTCGCATTTTAATTATGGTATCTTCTAACATTAGTCCGACGACTTGCATGAACCAGATTATCTGCAAAAGTTTCTGGCATGGCGTTCTTTTATTCTCCTAACTGCATATCTACTTCCCAGCAATAGGGATGCGTTTCCATGAATTATACATCTTAGTTATATATCTTACATTTTATCGACAGGATATTCCAGTCTCCGAGAATACCGATCACTATATGTTTCAAAACCTCGAACCCAATCAGAATTATTCTGTTAGTGTGACTATGAGAAATAGTGTCGGCGAGGGTCCGCCTGCAACTATCTATATTTCTACGACTCCAGAACCTACCGGTACGTTACGAGAAAATTAATACATATTTAACGTTAACCCAAAAAGGAATTTGTTACATGTTTAACTTTTCAAGAAATAGAGCATCCTTCAAAAACAGTAAAAAGAATACAAGTCTTGTTTTCTGCCAAAAAAATACAATATACGCAAAATAATTTAAAATAAATATCGTTGTTATTTATTGATTAAATTTCATTCAAACAAGCTTTTTAACGTACACTTTTACATTATCTGTTTTAAAGAATCAAGGCACTAGCTATCAATTTTCAGACTTTGTAATTTACGTCTACAACACGAAAATGTACGTTGTGAAATAACTAATGAGACGAATAATGACGAATTTTAGTCAAGGATACTCAACAACCGATTCTCATCCTCGGTGGTGAGCATTTGGTCATGAAGCAGGGTGCTGATATGTTGGATGAGCCTAGCGTCATTTACGAAACCGGAAGTGTAATTCGCGGCGTCGCAATACACGTGGCATCAGCTCAATTATTCGTTTCCACTTCGATGGGTTACATATACCGAACTTCGATTATCGAGAAATCCAAACCGAGGGCCATTTTGATCCCCGACGGAGTGAACTTCAAACCTTTGAGCCTTTCCGTTGACTGGCTAAATCTTCACTTGTACGTCTTAGGAGAAGTAAAACACGCGACGACCGCGACGTGGCAGATAGCCAGATGCAATCTCGATGGCAAGAGTTTGACAGTAGCCGTAGCTGGACTTCTAACTTGGCCCTCGCATATCGAGATTGATCCTTACAACGGATACCTTTTCTGGGTCACTAAAGCGGGACTGTACAGATTAGATTTAGCCGTTATCAGCAACGGTGTGAAACATGAGGTGCCAATTATTTCCATTTTGTCATTATATTATCAAAGTTTTTACTTTTTTTAATTATATTAAGAGACGCAAAATATTTATATATTTAAAATCGATTGTTTTCAATTTTAAATGTATAAAGATTTTGCGTCTCTTAGTACAACACTTTAAATAATCTTTAAAGATGTCACGATAAGGATATATTATAATAAAAATAATAATTATTTTTTAAGAATTTCTTGATGTTATTTTTTTTTAGGTTCGGCCAGATTTAATTCTTGAAGATGCTCATTTGGGTGCTTTTACGGTAGACCATACGAATTTTCGATTGCTCGTTCCCGATCACACTAAAAACACAGTGATATCTGTATCGTTAGATGGTCGCGAAATTGTTAATCTTCGCCCCAATACGCAGAAACCAAAATTCAATAACGTTATTTCACTAGCTATGGCAAATGGGTTGTTTTACTGGACTAATGGCGAAGAAGTTCTTACCGAAGGCTATCATGCTGGTCAAAACAGATACTTCCACAATTCCTATCCTGACAAGTAATTTTTTTTATTTTCTAAATGATTTTATTCAATCTTATGCGTTTAATTGAACAATTAAAATATTAATTATGCTCATAAAATATTAATAACGCAAAATTATTCTTTTTTTTTAGGTCTGACACTTCCTTCGTAAGCGTGACCGTATTGATGAATGCAAGTCAGCCGGTTCCAGTGCCAGTGAATCCACCGACAGGAGTGCAAGCTGTTTTAGGAGCGGAAAGGACAAAGGTTTCGTGGCAAGCTCCTCATTTACTGGGCGGCCAAGGAAAGGGCGCCTGGCAAAACTGGTCATACGAGCTCGAAATCAAGGACGAATCTACTGGCGAAACTATCCACCAAAAAGGTATCGCCGGGTCGTCTCATACTGTTCATAATTTGCGAGAAAGATCGGAATATTCGATCAAAGCCGCAGCCTACACCAGCGCCGGCAGAGGACCGTGGTCTACGGAATTTCGGGGGCAAACCTTAAGGTAATATTAATAAATAATTTTATTTATTTAGCAAAATTTAATGAATAATAAATAATAAATTCAATTCCAAGTAAAACATAGAATCATAATAAAGTCATATAGTAATATCATGGAACGTCTTATAATGTCACTTAAAAATGAACTTATAAATAATGAATAAATAAAGTCATGATGATGTTCTTATGATATTATTACGATTTCTGTGTTCTCGAGATATATTAGGTTTACTTGATTTTAACTATTTAAAAAAATATTATATACAATGTGTGTGTGTTTTTCAATTATTTTTTTTAATGAAGCTTTATATTAGAATTTATATTTACAAAGTTTTTTTTCATTTTGTGTCAATTATCTCAATTAATAATTAAGTAAAATTGTATATTTAGAAATGGTTCACACGCATCTATCTTGTGGTCGTCGAACGAAGGAATTTTGAGAAGCGACGTAACTGGCGAAAATATCGATACGCTGATTAACAAGGCGTGTCTAAAGGAATCCGAAAACGAATTTCACATTGTTGATATTAGTTGGTACAAGGACGTGCTATATATAGTAGGAAATAATTCTGCATTGTATCGTTACAATGTCAGCAATCATCAGAAAACAAAACTCAACATACATTCGGTGGGAAGCGTCGCTGTGGACTGGATATCGAAAAAACTATATTGGGCAAATCCAAAACAGCAGATTGTAAATATAATTAGATCTTTATTTTTGATAGTAGTTATTGTTAGTCTCTTTAATTTAAAAAACAAATTAACTATATTAAATTCCATTATTTACGTTCTTCATTGTTTTTATAAAATTGAAGGCAAAAAATATTTAGCTGAATATTCATTATATTACGAGATTCTATGATTACCGTTTAAATCTTTAGTGATTGTAAAATTTTCATATCATTTTTAAATTCTATGGAGCAATGGATATTATTTTCAATGTACAGATAACAAGAGCGAACCTAAATGGATCTCAGCAAGAGCCGATGTCTATCTTAGCAATTGTAAAAGAGCTCATGATTGACTCCCTCGAGGCATATTTGTACTGGTCCACTGGTCACGCAGTGGAAGTTGCGCGACTGAATGGACAAGATAGGAGATATTATCACTTGGATGAAATTTTTAATGGGAAACAAGTGATGGGATTAACTCTCGATGCTGAAAACAGATACGTTTACTGGATCGTCCGAAGCTACGAAAGTGGATCGATTGTCTACCGTGCACCTACGTCCGAAAGAATTCCAATGAATCAAAAAATTATTCCAGAAAAGGTACATTTTATGCAATCGATTGGTTTTATAAATTCCATTATTTTTAACTATTATTAGTCACACATGATAATTATTATTTAATCATTATTATTAAGTAATAAAACTATACACTTCGCGGCAAGGACTTTAATTATTTATTAATGATATACAATAATTAAACATAATAAAAATAAAATAAATGATTAAAAATAAAAATAACATAAATAATCAATTTTTAATTCAAGGTTTCTGCTTTGCAACATCCAAACATGCAAGGACCTTTATGCTATTTTTCCGAGCACCTGTTGTGGCTACAGGACGACAGAAACGCAGTGATCGGTGACCTCTCCGGTCAGAATACCGCGGTAATCAACGGAATCACTTTATCCAGCTTGTACATGGTAGCCATTACGGATCCCGCACATCATCAGTATCCAAAAAATCTGACATCAGAAACGGTGGTAGTTCTGCCGAATGCAGTCGATTTCGATAGTATAAGAGTCGAAGGGACCTGGAGAAACTTCAACATATCATGGGACCCCGTGAAGAACATCAACTATGGCACGGTTTTTTACGAGGTGAAATTCGCGGATTACATTAATACGAATTCAAATCCGGAAATCACAATCGAAACGACAATGCCATACAACAATTCGGATCAGATCCTACCCTATTCCGTCCTGGAAGTCACCGTAAAGGCATTTACTTATTGGGAAACGGCGCACCTTTCTCGGAAAATCCTGAGATCTCCACAGAGCGTACCGAGCCAGCCAACATCTCCCAGAGCATTCGTAGAGTTCAGCAAGAAAAACGTATACATGGACATGAAAGTTTGGTTAATATTTAGGTACAGAATTTAAAATTCTGTGCATGCATACTTTTATTTTCTTAGATTTGTATATATCTTGTACATACATGTATAAGATTTAATTTCGCTACAGATTCACGAGAAATATAGAAATGCTAAAATATCTTATTTCATAGATGGGATCCGCCCGAGTTTACAAATGGAGTAATTCAAGGATATATTGTCGAATGTTGGTACTTCGTGAACGAGACGAAAGTATTAATCTGTAACAACTGCAGCATTAATGCTACGAACCTGGAGTATGCGACATCTAATGTAACATCTAACACGACCTATTATTGCAAAGTAAGAGCGTATACTAAGATTGGAGCTGGTCCTTACACGGATCCCATCAATGTGTCGACCACGTACGAGAATCCGGTGCCCAAATTATTAGTCGCCACAAATGACGCTGTGAGATTGTCAGACTTGGATAGAGAGATCAATAATACGATCACCAGACACGTCGCGAAAGAGATCGATTACTTGGGAGAGGAAGATAAGATTTACTGGATCAGCGAGATGCAAGAATTGGTGACATCGTTGACAAATGGAACCAATGTGACAAAAATACTTGGTCTAAACAGAACCGATACGCACAGCCTCTGCGTCGATTGGATTGCAAGAAATCTGTACTGGGTCGAAGACGTAAACAAAGACAACAACAAAAACAGTTATATCAAAAGATTGGATTTAACAATGTTGCAGGCAGGCATAATCAAGTACAAAAATATCTTAAGAAGAGGAGGAGGTATTACAGTTTTAGATGTCTTGCCATCTCTAGGGTACGTCAATATTTTTATCTATCTAAAATATTTAAATTATAATTGTTATTTTTTAATTATTCAATATGCTAATTATTGTAATCAAGATAAATTATGACTTAAAAAGCATGAAAAAAATGTAAAAAAGTGTATATAGTTTTAATTATATTTATTTTAAAATGATATTTAAAATTAGAGAAATTAAAATACTTTTCAGGTCTTTATATTGGATTGAGCCAAAAGACAGTATAATGCAGTCGGATTTCGAGGGAAAAAATGTGCATTACTTTTTTAGAAATAATGATAGCACGTGTACCTGTCCGCAGAAACCAAAAAATGTATTCACATTTACAATTGATAAAACCAATATTCAAAGACCGATGATGTATTGGACATCGGAGGAGAACCAATTAAACGTAGCTGATATTTACGGCTGCACGTGCGAAGTGATATTAAGAGCAAGCTCCAATATACAGATTTTGACAGTCGATAAAGTGAACATATACTGGTACGACGGAAAAAATCAAATCCATTTTTTGAGAAAGAAATATTTCTTCATGGAGGACACGGAAAATGCACCCAATCCGGAAGTAAAGAACTTCTACCTACCTAATGTACATCGGATCACAGCTTTTGGTACATCCTTGCAACCCTATCCCATCATGAAATGCCTGATACCCCGCCAAACGGGCTATAATGTTGAGAGGGTGAACGAAACAGCGAATAGCATCATTGTTGATCTTCCAGAACCCAATCCTGAGTACGGATGTCAAAAATATAGTTTACCCACTACGCTGTACACTATCAATGTGTCTCATTGTTTGAAGAATGGATCCAATAAGTGTGAGGAGATTAGTGTGCGGACGTACGAGAGACGTTACGAGATCCAGAATTTAAGGCCATTCACGGAATACAAGTTGAAGTTGGCACTGAGCAATTTATACGAAAAGACATTGGAATTCGGCGAGGAGGTGGTGCTGAAAACCAGCGTGGACAAGCCCAGCAGGCCGGAGAACGTTACGATTCAGGCCCTAACACCAACGTTGGCGGAGGTCTACTGGATGCCACCCAAGATGCTAAACTCCGCAGTGGTGCACTACGAGGTACATTGGAGATCGAATGATCTCTTGCAGAACGGCATGCGACAGAAGGGCGAGCAGCTAATCGAGGAGCCCAAACGCACGGCGGACGGCAGATTTTTCACAACGCTACAACCGTTGTTGCCAGGACAGGAGTACTTGGTGTACGTACGCGTGTATCCTGCCAATTTCAACGACTTTTACAATGACAGTCTCAGGCAACGCATCCGCATGTATTCAGAGCCAAACAATTTAATAATGAACGGAGTTAGCGTAAACAGCATGAACATATCTTGGATCCCGACCGTCAATCTAACGATTGGTTACATATTGGAGTACCAGGACGTTGCAATGGAGAAGTGGCAAGTCGTGCAACACATTGAGGTGAACGAGGACCAAGTGATGTATCGTATAGAACATTTGCAGCCACGTACTTTGTACAAGTTTCGCTTGAGGCTGAAATATCCCAAGTATCAAGATTTCATATGGGAACCACCTGATGGAAGGTTTACATTTCAAACACTCGGTAAGCGTGTGATCAAGGCACTATTAATATTCCACCATAAGCATGTTTTAGTATTATTATAGAAATGAATAATTGAGTTAACAATAAAGTTTTAAAAGAAGTAAGTAATACTCTCTAAATTCTTTGGAATAGAATTTCACTGTTAAGAGTGAAAATTGAACTAGTTTTGATAAAGAGTGGCTTAATTTTCAATCTTTAAGAATCAGATTTCACCCTTCAAAATAAGATTCACTCTAAAAGTTTTAAAGAGAGTACTGAAATAAATCAAAAGAAACTTAAATTGGATTTTATGCAATAAAGGTGATGTCCCGAGCGCTCCAGGGGTGCCTGTGGTAACAAAATTCCGAAATTCCGTGTATCAGTTAAATTGGGAACCCGCGCAAGCTCACGGCTCACAGGTGACTTTGTATCGACTGGAAGGCTTGGTCGTCGACGACAGTTACAAGCAAGATGAGGGAAGTAAAGAGAACGAGCACTGGGATTTATATTACAATGGAACGGACAATTATTGGATAATCCCCGGAGACGTGGATCAGAAGTATAAGTTTCGCGTGCAAGCCAAAAATGCTTACGGTTTTAGCGCTTGGAGTAAATCGAGCGCGATCATTGATCTAACGGAGGCTGCTGGAGGAATATTAGCTACGCAACAGCATCTACCGCTGATGCTGGGCCTCATCGCGATCGTTATTACCATAATGTTCGTGTGCTTTTGTTATTTTTTCTGCCGTAAGTATATTTGCTATGATGTTCGTGCTTTCAATTACAAATTAATTAAATGATAAAATGGCATTTTTTAAATTAAACTTCATAGAAGATAATTTACATTTAATTATATATTTATTATATGACTACGTGGCAATCTTATGTGATATCAGACGAGTATATTGTAACGTTATCCAGCAGTGTACCGACAACGGAAAGAAGACAAGAAGACAGTTTTACCTCCGATAGTGTCCGATGTCGAATTAGCGACCCTCCGCGAGATCCCTCGCGGAAACTTCGTTCAATCTAACGCGCTTTACGCGTCTACACTACAAAATGATCCAGATGATTCTGCACTGCCCAAAATCAGACAAGAGCAGATCACGCTGGCAAAGTTCCTAGGCAGCGGCGCATTCGGAAAAGTAAGATTTAATCTTAAAATACAGAAATTAATTTTGAAGGGCTAAGACATAAAGAAATGAAACTTGCACTTTTAGTTCTTGCATGTCTGAGGTATTTTAAGATAAAATCAGACGTGACAAAAGAATTATTTTTGCAATATTAAAACTTAGGATCTTTCATATATGATTTATATATTAAATCAATTCTAAATGTCTCGCAGGTATTTCAAGGAAATGCCAAGGATTTAGAAGGACCGGGAATAACGCCCGTTGCTATAAAGATGCTACGAAAGGACGCCTCTTCGCAAGAGAAAACAGAATTTCTGCAAGAGGCCAGGCTCATGAGCCATTTTCGCCACAAACACGTTCTGAGGTTACTGGGCGTCTGCTTGGATACAGATCCTCCGTTACTCGTGTTGGAATTAATGGAGGCTGGCGACTTGTTAAGTTATTTAAGAGAGAGCCGGTCCTTGCAACCCACAGACCCGCACGCTCTGCGTCTGCAGGATCTGCTCGCTATGTGCGAGGATGTCGCTCGTGGCTGTCGCTACCTGGAGGAGTTGCACTTCGTGCACAGAGATCTCGCATGTCGAAATTGTCTGGTGTCTGCGAGAGATCGCGAAAATCGCGTCGTGAAAATCGGTGACTTCGGATTAGCCAGAGATATTTACAAGAATGACTATTACCGCAAGGTAAATGCAGAAACTTTTGGACAAGATAAGAAACTTCATAAACTACTCTCTTTCATTTTTATGTCAAAATAGCTTTTAAAAAATAATTATTTCTCTTTCCGAAAACGAGAAATTGAGCGTTGTTCAATTTAATTCAATCATTTCCAAAATGGATATTATATTCAAATAAAAGAAAGAAATTTTTTTTAAATTAAAAATTAAAAATGACAATTTCAGGAAGGAGAAGGTCTGCTTCCTGTTCGCTGGATGGCACCGGAATCCTTGGTGGACGGGGTATTCACTTCACAGAGTGATGTTTGGGCTTTCGGGGTGCTAATGTGGGAAATTACTTCGTTGGGTCAACAACCCTATCCTGCCAGGAATAATCTGGAGGTGTTACATTACGTGCGTGCAGGCGGCAGGCTGCCGAAACCCCTCAACTGTCCACCGACGTTGCACCAGCTGATGCTGCGTTGCTGGAGCGCAGCGGACGCCAGACCGAGCTTCAAAATTTGTCTCGAGAGCATCGTCGTTCTGAGAAGTCACATAGAAGACGCGGTGCTGAGCCCAGTGCATGCTGGACACTATCTGGCACGCAGAGGTGAATTAACATTAATCCTTATTTGCGCGCATATCTCTGCATGGAACGAGGAATCTTTGCAAATCAATAGAATGTTGATTAAAATTATGCAATTTTTTATTCCCCCGCATTATGAAACAATATATCTATGAATCATTCGTTTTAATATCATGTATGTAACGTGGCTACTATAAATTTGCACATAATACATCGTTTACACACAATGTATAAGTGTGAGAAGTGTTTCTTTGGAAAACACACAACAGAATTCGTAGAATGAAAAAATTACAACGAATAAAAAGTCTTTGTTACTTCGCAAATTTCCAGTAAACATCAACTAAAAGTAACATAACATCAACATATAATTTCACACTCAACAATGTGAATATAACAAATGTGTTACATAACAGTTACATTGAGTGTAAAATTGTAATACTGATGTTACTTTTAGTTGAAGTTTATTGAGTTATGAATATTTAAAAAATAAAGAAATCTCTTTCTCGCAAATTATTAGATAACAGAGATTAATTTAAATAGCGTTTCCTGTACCGCGAAAAATAAGCATGTTTTTCATACATTCACATAACTCGACATTGTCAAATCATATTGACGAAATCCGTTTTATTGCGAAACTTCTATCATCCTTAAAATGTATTGGAATATTACTCTCTGTCTGCTTGAATACATATTGATCATTGCATGGCTCGTGCTTGCAGGCGTGTCTAACATGGCTTACTTTGCTGACGAGAATCAGAATCATAATAATTCAGGTAGGTCTTAACAAACATTGTGTGCCTCTCTACATTACCATCCCATATCAAGAGATACGACTTTTTCACTTCTCCATCGAGCGTATTTTTCCGATCACTGTAATTAACCCGTACGCAACGTGATTCGCAATTTCTTGCATTTACAATAAAAGTAATACAAAAACATGCAATGTACGGAAATGTCATTTTCTTATCACGAAATACGTAAAAAATTCTTAGAATTCCGCAATTAATAAGTTAATAAAATTCAGTTACTTTGCCATACATTTTCATTTTCATCTCTGTATAGGAAACTCGTGGAAGTCCAGTAGTTCCGAAGGAAGCCGAGACATGCAACCTTTCTTGCAAAACTCAAACAACGCTACGCTCAATCCACAATCCGGCGAGGCTCCGAAGTATTTAGAATTATTAGCGGATAACGAGGACATCGTCTTAAGGGAGAATCCTACAAACGGTTACGAAGTACCTCGCTCAATCCACATCTCGGATCAGAACCTAGCAAATATAAGCAGAATTAATAGTACGAGTCACGATCGTAAGAGCAGCCTGCCTATGGAGATTACAGAAGAGCAAAAGGAACGTTCGACGGAAGAACAGAAGCAACCTGACAGAAAGTTGTACAAAAGATCATCGATCACTAGTCTAAACTTACCGGATCGAAAGGGCACGTCGATTTCAGGAATGCTGGATAAATGCAATACCTTGGATAGTTCGAAATCAGTGAACTCGATCGCGAAAGCGACCCTGAAAAGGGACTCCTTCTCATCCTTGAACGGCCAGCGAAAGTACAAGACCAGCTTGGGTGAGCGAAGGGACTCCGAGGCGAGCATTGAGGGTAGAAGTTGTAGCTCGCATAGCCTGGCGCCTTTCACACGTCCTAGTTCGTCCCTGATCAATTCGCAGACGGTCCTATCGTCCCTGAAGAGCAACGCCGTCGTCTCGAACGCCATGAATAGAGAAATGCCTTCGGGCGAGAGCGTGGTGACGAAGAGTATATTGCCAAAGGTCCAGAGGACTCACTCAAACTTGCAGAATGGCAAGGCGAATATACCGCTCGTGATAAACAGCACGTTGCTGAATTTACTACGGCAGACGCCCGTTGTCGAGGACGGTAATAACATCGTCACATATACAAATATAAACGTGGACGCAGTCAGAGTGAACGGATCGTGAGTCGCCGACCGTGGCAAATCTAAAGATTTATACAAACATTTCGTATAAAAATAAGCGAGATTTGTACGAATCGTTTCTGAGCTTGAATTACGTAAATCGAGGCAATTAAATATTCTAATATTTATAAAGTATGACAATAGATTCTACACAAATCACTCATACTATTTTTAAAGCAAGATTTTTTTATGTGATTACCATAGTAGACCTATTCTTCTCCACAAACTATCCAGATGGATTTGCCTTGTAGCTAAAAAATTACTCGAGACAGTCGCTACGATTTTGCTCAAATTTTTTTGTTTCTTTTCTTTTTTATCCAAATGCGGTGCCTTAAATATATCAAACATACGCTCATACATTAAGCTCTGTTTATACCATTAATGCCCAAGTATTTCATATGTGAAGATAAAAGATAGAAGGAGCGGAGTTGACAATAGCTTTAAACTGCCATTTTAATGTACATACATGAACTTTTATACTCAAAAATTTGTCACGCAGATATGGCAGATCGTTTTGGAACGTAAAAATTTTGCAACTTTAGTAATAATCGCGAAATTGTTATTTAATGTAGGAATATGTTAATAGAGAATGATAAATGTGAAATATATATAGTTTAAAGTTTAACTTTATAATTATGACTTTAAATAACATATTTATTGAATAAAATCTGAGAAATGTTTCACTTCATTGTACAAATTTCATGTTTGATGATAATTATAGCAAATATGAAAATCAATATAAGAAATTGTTAAGTTTTCTGCGTAGTTTTAATAACATGAAAACGTGTATTTTTATTGAAAAGATCAATTAGAATGTATAAAATCTTGCGAAGTTTGTGTCGATGGACTGACTATACTTGAAATTTGTATTTTCAAGTAGCTTTATAGGAAAATAAATTGTGAATCAGTAAATACTGTAACTAAATAATTGTAAATAATATATTACAAACAATATACATCGATTGTTTTTAACCTACATGTTTACAGTTTTACACGATATAATTCAAACTCAATTAAGATATCAAATTAGTGTCACAGGGAAATGTACACAAATGAGATACTATTTTTCTTTCTTTGTGATAAATAAGTAAATTTCCAGTGTATATTTTAGAAACTCACTAATTTTTAAAAGTTGCTTTTATACATGCATTGTTGCTATTTTATACATGAATAATATTAATATGCATTCAAAATGGTTTTGAAGATTCAAAAGATTATTAATAAGACTGTATCTACATACATATTGGATTTTCTTTTTCACATATATCTTGCTTTTCCTGGTTCTCAGCTTAATTTTTGCATCAGTCTTCATACATATTCATCTCTGGGTGTTTTCCCTATTAGTTAGGTTCCTGCGGTTCCTGAAATTTTAAATATACACATATCTAAATATATTTATTATATAAGATATTTTTTAAGTCGTAAAAAAGAAAGGATACAGTTATATATTTAGTCTGATGTAACAAAAACTAAAATTGAAAAGCTAATATGACTTGGATCTCTCTGTTTATGTTCCAGTGTTAAGAAAACATTAAGAATTTTATAATTCTACAATACTTAAAGTAACTTTCAATCTCAATGTTATATATATTTATAAATGTATAAATGTATACAGTTTACAATACTCTGTCTCAATCTCTATCTCTTCAGTTTACAATATTTAATTTCAACAAGAGATATCCAAGTCATATCAGCTTCTATTATTACATCTAAGTGAATGTATAATCCTATTCTTTCTTTTCTACATAACCTAAAAATTGTCTATAGTAAAAAAAGTAATATAAATTTATTTACCTAAGTCTCATTTGTAAGAGGTACATCATCATCAAAGGAATCATCCTTACTATGTTCATGCAATAGAACATATTCTCTGGTGCTAAAGCCAAACCGTACCACATCCTTTTCTAATAATTCATGATATCTCCTTGGTTCTAATTTTACATTATTTACAAAGGTACCATTTGCGGACTCTAAATCAATAATATATGGTCGTATTCTTCTACCTTCAACACCACCTTCTTTTTGATAAGAGATTAAACGGTATTGCAGAGCAGCATGTTGCTTAGAACATGAGGGATGATCTAAAGGTATATCAGCTACTTTGCGATCTCTGCCCATAAGATACGCTGACTGCCGATGTATGTACAATGTAGGTAATGCCTTCTCACCTTTGAAGGGATACAATCTCCATCGACGCTTAGGTTTTTTGGCGTCTAGAGGCTCAGAGTATTTTATAACTACTCCATTGACAGTATTCATGTCCTCCGTCAATTTTCCTGACAGCTCAAAGTTGGGCTTTTCTTTCTCCTCCTTCACAGTAGATTTTCCCCATTCTGCAGAGGACTCCCTCTTCACTCTCGTCTCCTCTGGACTTCGCTTTTGCTTGTGCTGATCATTGCGTCTTCTGCTGGAATCGTCTCTTCTGTCTTTACTTCTGCTCCTCTCGTTACGTTCTCTGTGCCTGGGATGACTATTCTCTCTCCTCAACGGTGATCTCTCGTGCTTCCTCTTGTCATTCTGCTTCTCATCATCTCTTCTGGAGTGATCGCGTCTACCACTTCTGTGATCCCTGTCTCTGCTTCTCTGCGATCTATCTCTGTAAGTCTCGTTACTCCTGTCGCGCCTGTTTTCTCTGTTATTTTTATACGTGTCTCGTCGCTCCACTGCATGACTAGACCTCCAATTTGACATACTTTCCAGGTTTATTCGAACTGAATCCTAAGATTTCCAATAATTCCGTATAATAAATCAAACTAACAAAGACTCCTTATAAATCAAAAGAACTAGGAAAGAACATGGGCAATAGGAATCAAAACGCGGAACATAAAGCGTAAAACTTCTTTATTTTTAATAAACGCGCTTATATGTTTCGGCTCATTTTTTAGCCTTCTTCAGAGACAACATACACTCACATATATAAAATGTAACAAAAATTAACTTGTCATGGTGAGCTCCCCCGCATCGAGAATATAATTGCCAAAATTAAACTCGGATAAAAATAAAAGAAAGAAAAAAGAAAAAAAGAAAAGAAATTTTGAAAATATCAAAATAGAGAAAATAGAAAACTAATGTATCAGAAAACTTTAAAATTAAAATTAATTATCCCGAAAATTAGGAAGCTCACCCTGATCACAAGGCACCATATCGCAAACATTACTATTAATAATTCAAAAACCGGTTTCTGATACGGTATGTTGGTCAGTCAGTGTCAGACACAGTGTGAGTCCCTATTTTAGATTTAATTAATCTTTATTGAGGTAGCAATGAGAAAACTAACGTTAAAAAGTTAATCAAATCCAAGAAAGGAAATTTGGAAAATAATCTAAAATCACGCCAGAAAGACTTCTTCCTGTGTGCGAGCGATTTCCAATAATCGTCGATTAGCAAACCTAACCTAACTTACTTGGTTAGATTAATCACAGCAAAATCGTAACAGATCGACGTTGTTACATGTATAATAATTATGTAAGATCAACGTACCTCCTTTTATTATGATTTGTCAAAGAAACAATCCGTGTTATGATTTTTGTACTACGAACTAACAGTACAGTAAAGAAATAACACGAAAAAGATTGTATATCAACCGTCAATCGTCAACGCTTATTGACGTTCATTTTCGTTGTCGTTAGCGTTTGTGGTGCTCTCTGATTCGGAAGTTTCCGGAAACTTTCGAACAACTTCGGACCGTCTTGCGCACATGGCGTGTAGAAATGTGAAACGACATCTCTCTCTCAATCGACATTTCGTTTTTTTAAGAAAATGAAAAATTTGATTGTCGATTTTGATGTTTCTTTTATGATAGTATATATAATATCGTTAAACATTCCCACAATATTTTTTTTGTTATTTTATCAAGATGTCATTTCACGATATTTTTTCTTCTATATTTTTAAATGTTTCACAATTTTTAGCTGAAAAAGACTATAGTTGAAATACGTAATAGTGATAGATTTGAGCATTATTATTATTAATATTAAATTATTTTTTATTTATTTTAACGTCTTTTCAATTTACTTATTTCTTGAATTTTCAACCTTTTTTATATTTTTAACTTTATTTAAAAAATTTGTAATAATTAAAAATTTCTTTTAAAAATTCTCTCCTTAATCGAAAAAAAATTTGTTCTTTTTTATCATATTTAGAAATGGCATTGCTGAAGATTTTAATATTATATTATTATATAATTTTTATATATTAAATATTGTAGATATAAATATATTAAATGATCTATTTTTCTAACTTCGATCCGGACATATAGAATGCACCATGCGAACATAAAAAGACTGCGTTTTATTTCGTATAAAAAAGTACAAAATTATTCTTATATGTACATAATAATACATAGTTAAGATATCTACAAGGATATTCGAAGTAATTTGCCACGTTGCGATTCTTCGCCTCACTCCGACATCCTTACCCTCTTTCCTACATTTTTGCCCAAATCACATAAAAAAACGCATCACACAATGTCGAAAAATCGTCGTTTTTACATTGTTTTTCGTTAGCATTTAACCATTGACATTCATTATCGCGTAAGAAACACACAGACCTAAATCAATTCCTTCTCCTTCATCACGAAACGACAAAAAAGTTAAATTCCATTTAATTAAAGTCGTTTAGTTAAAATCGAGAAGTACGTTATGCAAAGAACTTTCTTTATCCGCAACAGAGACAAAATCTTGAATATACGTATATCCATGTTGTACAATCTCTCAAAAAAGAAATTCTGCGTCCGGCCGTAGATTAAACATTAAATTTTTAAATATTTCGAGAAATAGCTTTTTTTATGAGCTAATTAAAACGTCGAGAAGGTAGAGTCGTCGATGGAATCGGTGCCGTCGGAGTTGCTCTCGGCGGCGTCTACGAAGGCCGTTGAGAGATCACCGGCTAGCTTGCTAACGGCTCCAGAGGTCACGTCGTACATGAAGATTTCCTTGTCACCTTGACCGTCATCATCTCTCGGCCTAAAACACCGCAGTGAATCCGAGTGAAAGCGCGCAGCCTCGCGAATTCCTTGACTTTCGAGCAGATTTACGAGACGGACGAACCGTCGATTGTAATACGCGACAAGAGAATATTAATCTTTAGTACATACGATAGGTCATTCTTATCCCCCGTTAACTTTAAGTGATTCGTACATAAATCACTTAACATCTTCAAAAAGTATTTGTGTGTTTAAAAAATTGTATTATTAATTACTTGATGCTTTTATTTTATTGAAGAAAAAAAGTGTGCAGGACACGGAATGATCCAATCGTGTGTACTAAGATCGAGTTAATAATATTTTCCCGCTCTTTATAACAATTAATGATAATTATATACTTTAAACCAAGCTTGGTTAGTAAGAAGCTCATGTGCGGAAGTTGATATTAAACTATGTAGTCATTGAGAACTAAAGTAACAAAGCTTCGACCTCGGTGAAACGCACATTCCCTCCGTTTTTGCCAACTTTCGATTGGCAGCAGTTGAGAATAAAAAATTAATGGAACGAATAGTCGATCAGCGTAAAAATAAAAAAAATTCTAAATAATCATTGCTGAAAAATAATAAATTTGGAAGGTGTTAAAGAATTTAGTAACTGCTTATAATAACGTTAAACAAAATAAATATAAAAGATAGATTAAAATTGTGTTATTTTAAACAGAATAAAAGATAAACCCACACAGCACACTTTAGTAGAGGGACGGTCCTTAGGATGTAGAGCGTCCTCTGGATGTCTTTAAGACATCCCTTGGAGGTCTGTGCTCAATGGGGAAAGTAAAGAAATTTTTATTTCATCAGTAAAATATGATAATCATTCGTAAAATCGGAAAATAATATTTAAATCTACGCTACATCGACTTCCGTCGCAAAACTTCCGTCGCAGATATATGGTGATGTAACGTATCGATTTTTTTTAGAAAGCGGCACTGAAGAAACAACAAATATCTAAAAGTGCCTGAAGCGTTAAGAGGAAATGAATCGCGACAATTTTATTACACGTACAAACATCACGTTTAATGGAATACTTACATAGTCACTAGAAGAACGACAGACTGTCTCTGCGGCTCGGTGCGGCTCTCCTGTTCCAGCCATTTCTTATAATTCTCCGCGGTGGGTTTCTTCACGAGTTGCTTGAGGGTGTCACCGGCGAGAAACCTGACGGGCTGCGCATCGCCGCCGGTCTTCCTGCTGCGCCGCTGAGACTCCGCGATCTCCCTCTCCTCGCCGGGAAAGTCGTAGTCGACGGG
>NW_017257632.1:1519502-1529278 GCF_001594055.1 Mycetomoellerius zeteki
TATCGGGAAGGACGCGCCGCTCACTTTAAGTGGCAGATAACGATTGTACTGTGAGGCATCCCCGCGCGTTCCCACGGTCACCGGCTCCAGCCGGGTCGCATCGTCACGTATATGCTGCTCTGCCACGGCCCGGCCTTGCTCCGTATTCGGATCGAAGCGTACTACTTTCATCTCCACGCCACCGGGCCGCAAGGTGGCTTGCTCGAACTTGGTCAAGTTACTACGGCGATTGGCAGCGGTGGTAGCGACGGCGGTAGTCAAGCTCGTCACCTTCTTCTGCGTTGTCTTCAACGGCCCTTTGACGATCGTCGGCACGGGCTCGCTACCGGCGGCAATCGCCGCACCGCCTCCGGCGCCGTAAAAATTCGCCAGAGCTTCCGGCGGCAGTTTCTCGATCGGAATATCGCCGATCTTGTCATAGTCGAGGATCTGGATATCGGCGTTGCCTAAAATACCGGAGCTCAGCAGCTGCTCCCTGATGTCATCTGGCACCTCGTCCGGTAGATTCGCAATGTTCTCCTTGATCCTGGCCACTTTATTCGGCGAGAATGTAGTTGTCGGTAAGAACGTTTTAGCGGTCGGCGGTGAGTTGAACTCTTCGGAGGGACTAACCGGTGTCGCGTAGATCTTCTGCAAAGGATTATTCTGGGACAATGGCCGGCCCCATATCGATTGTTGCTGAGTGAAAGTGGTCGTTGCGGTCGTTTGAGGCCGTTGTTGCGATGTCGGAAGCGTATGCGAGAAGAAGCTTTGCTGACTACTTTGATGAGACTGCTTCGCGTTTAAGTGCTGGTTTAATTGTTGCGTATTTAACTGTTGCTGCAGACCGTCACCGGAGATAAAATGATTTGTTAAACTCCCAGACAATTGCTGAGAATCACGAAGGGCATTGAACGATTGCGGTGATACGAACTGGTTTTGGGAAAGTTCGGGAAACGTCGTTGGTTGGACTATCGTGGGATTTGGTGGGAACGGACCAGGATGATGAGGATTTTCTTGGATCGCGTAATGCTGTTCTAGCTTAGGCACGGCCTTGAAGATTTCACCTCCTGGTCGTTGAGAT
Source organism: Mycetomoellerius zeteki (assembly GCF_001594055.1). Taxonomy (NCBI): domain Eukaryota; kingdom Metazoa; phylum Arthropoda; class Insecta; order Hymenoptera; family Formicidae; genus Mycetomoellerius; species Mycetomoellerius zeteki. The sequence continues at coordinate 1,520,566 of NW_017257632.1, forward strand.
GATAATTGTGGCTGTAATTGTGACTGTAATTGTGGCTGCAATTGTGGCTGTAATTGCGGCTGCAATTGTGGCTGCTGAAGCTGCACCTGATTATACTTAAGCTGTGTACGATATCGTTGTTGTTCCTGAAGGAACTTGAGCTCCTGCTCCTGCTTCCGCCTGCGTTGCTCCTGCAAGCGCTGCAATTCTTGCAATTGTTGTTGCTCCTGCAGCCGATGTTGTTCTTGCAAGCGTTGCTGTTCCTGCAATCGTTGTTGTTCTTGAAGTCTCTGATGCTCTTGCTGCCTCTGATGTTCCTGTTGTCTCTGCTGCTCCAACAATCTTTGTTGCTCGACCTGTCTCTGCTGCTCCAAAAATCGCTGGTGTTCTTGATGTCGCTGCTCATGCTGTCGTTGATGTTCCCGTTGCTTCAATAGCTCTTGCTGTCGTCGTTGCTCATGGTAACGTTGTTTCTCCAACTCCTGTTGTTTAAATGGAGGAAGAGATTGCGGTGAAAGCTCCACGTTGAAACCATTCTGTCTGGATAACGGTTGTTGCTCCGGATTAAAGCCACCAGATCTGACCGGTAATGGTTGCTGGGGCGGTTCCGCGAAATTATTTTGTGGCAACGACAATGGTTGATTCTGTATTTGAACGCTTTGATGCGATACCGACAGCGCAGGTGGGAATCCCGGTTGCTGCGGATGATTGATGTTGACGTGATGCGGTGGCGGACCAAAATTGTTGAACGTCGCGCGTTGTTGTACTTCCGGGAGACCCTGAATAGTTATGGGATGACGTTGCAGTGGTCTCGATGGTGGTGGCGGTGGCGGCGGTGGGTTTCTCAAGGATTGCTGAGGTGGAAACGTTTGATGCAACAGTGGTTGCTGCTGTAGCTGTTGTTGCAAGAACGTCGTTGCTTGCGGTTGCGGCGGGAATGAATTGATAATGCGCTGTTGCGGAAATGCGGGTACTCGCGGGAGTTGCGGTGGCTGCAGGGGTTGATAAGGACCGTGCTGTCTTTTCGGCGCTCCTGGCGATGTTGTTGGTTTGCCGACGTGCTGTTGAATAATGCCTGTAGGCGTCTCCAAGTCGCTACGCTTGTTGTGATTGTTGGGTGGCACTTGCTCGGTACCGAAAGTCACGCGGATACCGCTACTACCGGAATGGTACACTTCGCTATCGGGTCGAATGATAGCGCGTAAAGTCGTCGATGGTTCCGGAGGCGGTGCCGGTGTCACCGTATTCGTTGGCTCTTCCCCATACGGTGCCGGGTTGTCCGGCTTAATTTCCTCGTGCTCCTCCACGGGTGTCAGCGCGGGGATTGGTGAATCGTAAATGACGCGGGTCTTATCTCCATAGCCCTTTTTCTTCTCGTATTTTACGTAGAAGACCTGGATGGGTTCCTTGGTAGGTCGCGGTTGAGAAGAAAGTGGTAGCGGCACCGGAGTTGGAAGAGTTTCATTAGATTCTTTGATGATGATCTCGATAATCGGCTCGGGTTCCGTCTGATAATAGCTCGATGGAGTCTCTCCATATAAATCGTCGTTCTTCGGGCTTGCCAAGGGATTATACAAAGGATCTCTTTGAGAATATTGCACTATCGGTTCCATTTGCACCGCATATGGTGGCAGACGACCCACCTTTCGTAGAAAGGTGAGTTGTTGACGTTTGTCGCGGTTTTTCGACGACGAGCTTTCCTCTTTAGCGAGGGTCGCGATGACGAGGAGCGTCGCCGTGAAGAGTCTCTGAAAGGAAAAAGAGATCGACGCGTTGACAGAACGTCTTTTTATATTGCGATATTAACTATATTGTTTGTCTGATAAAACTAATGTATATTATTGACTTAAAAATTTGTGGTATACAAATGTAATTTTATGTTTCAGGTTCTAATAAAGTTTCTTTTTAAATCAATGATTCAATTTTCTAGAAAGTAGCGTATGTATTGCTTTGTCAGTCGATTGATAGTGCCAGCGTTTCAATCAATTGACATAACACACGATGTAAATTCAAGAAGGAAAACTTTTAACGCGCTCTGATAACCGAGTAACCTGTTTAATAACGAGAAAACTCATTGATGGCCTTAACGGGCTTCGAATCGATTGGTATGCTAGCGAGATCGAGAAACAGTTAGCCTGATAAGCGATTCCCAGTCGTGACTATACTCTGGATATGGCAAGGTCAACTTGCGGATGTTTCTCTTTTCTCTGAAATCGTTCGAATGCCAAATACTTCCACTACCGCGAGCTTTCGTATGCTCTACTGACAATCTTCGGTCTTAATTAAATATATATATATTTTTTATATTTCTGTACTAAAAGTATCTATAATATTTCAAAACTGCATTAATTATATACAGCAAATCAAGGCGACTTATCCTTATTGAAAGTTTGTTTTTTTTTTCGTTATCTTAATTTTTTCCTATGATTCTAAAAACACCATTGCATGTAATAGAATACGCCTCAGTGTACTCGATTAATCCTTTAAAGTCCATCCACCAGGAAGTGGGTGACGGAAAAAGAGAAAGAGAAAGAGAATCAAAGTTTAAGACCGGCGCGTTTCACTTCGAGAATTCGGTGCCTCTCTCGGTGCTGGTTAGCATATTCGAATGAGGCCCCGAACACTTCTTTTTACATGAACTGCCCGCCTCGGGCGCCGCAAGGCCGCCCGAGGGTAAAACGACGATATATGGCGATTAAACGGCCGTTGATCTCTGCAAGACGATTAGCGATCGTATCGTTGCCGGTCGCGTCTGTCACGATTTATTAGAGCACTTTCCCTCGTGCGTGAGAGTCGATACGCTCGCTGATTATAAATGATAGAACCGCGGGGGGTCTCGGCATCGCGCGCGACATGCTTATTACGATGAAAGTACAAACGTCTCCGTCCGATCGGTCCATCCACCCTCTTCGTGGTCACGCCCTGTTATAATTACCAGCTTGGCGAACCGCATTGCTGTGATCGTTTCTTGGGCTCTTCCACGTGGAGGAGATTCACACACTTCTCACCGGCTGATTCCTCGCGTTAGAGGCGGCTGACTCGCGACATGACACCGCTCGAGACGATCGGACGTGGCTTGGCTGAACGATACCGAGCGGAACCTCGCATGGGAACTGAGGACAGATCTCGGCCCAGGGGCCCGTTTCTCCCTACCTGGTGCCACCACCACCGGCGGCCACCGCTCTTCATGAAGCTCCTCTCTAATGTCGAAGACGGTGGAGCAGCACCTTTCTCCGAGGTGCCTCCTCGACACTCGCCTCGTTGGTGTTCGTGTCTGTCGTTCACGTGGACACGTACGTAGATAAATACGGTAGGAGGGAAAAAAGAAAGAGGAGATGCGCGACGTGGAATGTATCTTCTTCGCGTACACGACGACAACTTTCTTCAAATCCGCCCGACCACGCGATCGACCGTAGAGGGGACTATTATACTAAGCGTCCTCACTTTTCTGCGACCTCCAAGGCCCATCGAAATCGAAACTCACCTTTCCTCCTCGTCTCAACGAGGAGTTATTCGGTGAAAGAACGTGAAGGATCTTAATGCCAGTAGACCGAAGGGGAGCGGTAGCGGATTACTTTCGCTACTAAGCTTCACTAAACTACAACTTCCTTGAGACAAGTGATTGTTCCCGATCTGTTCGATAATCTTTGTCTGCGAGAAAGGACACAGATCGATTCAGATGTCGCTCCAAATCGGTTCATGATAATTTCAGCTGGACGCTCTTACTCACGAACGATCATCTTGATGGACGTTTACAATTAAGGCAGCTGCAATTATAATATCATTAGCATTTCTAGACTTTAATGTGAATCTTGCCTCTCTCTTAGAATAATAGTCCCGCCGACTTTCATGAATGTAGGCAGCAGTACAGATTGCACCTTGCAAACGAATTCTACGAAAACGCAAGCTTCGTTGATTTCGCAGAAGAGCAAGAGAATTTTTTTTATTCTTGTTATAGAATATACTACAATAGAGCGCGCAATATCACAAGTGGATTGACAAAGATTAATCGCGTTAGCTATTGCATCGTACGGTCAATCTTCTCTTTCTATATGCACTTTTAAAATATATTTTTATAGTTTTTGTACAGAATGTCCCACGGGAAGGTGTTGAAACTAATCAGCTGTCATTTTCGAAAGTATTCAGTTATTGAAAAAATAAAAATTGCGCTGAAAAGAGGAAAGTTTGCAATTTTTAATGAGTATAAATAAAATTTAACAAAATGTTTGTGTATCAATTAATTTTATTGATGAAAAATAATCCCAAGGAGTAATTTTTTCGGAGTGCGCACCATCTGAATTTGTACAAAACACAATTTTTGTTACGAAAACTCGTAAAAACTTTTTCTAACATATCGTTTTTAATATTGCTAATAACTTTTTAAATAGCTATTACTAAATCTAAAACTGTTTTTCGATCTTATCTATGAAATCTTATATATATTTATATATATATGTACACGGTCTTTGATATTAATCTTAGAGTTTACTTGATTTTAACATATTTTTTATCAATAAAATTAATTGATACACAAACATTTTATTAAATTTTATTTATACTCATTAAAAATTGCAGACTTTCCTCTTTTCAGCGCAATTTTTGTTTTTTCAATAACTGAGTTTTTTCAATACTTTCGAAAATGACAGCTGATTAGTTTCAACACCTTCCCGTGGGACACCCTGTATATGAATAGTTATACTTTTAAAAAGGTATATAAGATGTTCGTTTATAAATATTTCAACTTTTCGTCAGCAATCTGGGTTTTTTTTAGCACAAGCAAAATTTTTACATGCAAAGGGCAGAGTCCGTTTCCTTTATTGCTAAGTTATACATTTTTGAACAAATTTTAATTTTTTCCCTATTTTTATTCAAATTTCAATTTTATTAAATAAAGATTTTAACATTTGAGTTAATTGACTTAAAACAGCCAAATTACAGAAGAAGGATTAAACAGAATGTGATATGTTCCGCATGTAGAAATGTATGCGACAATTGTTTCCTTCTTACTTGTTTTGCAAAAAAGATTTTACATAATGCAAGACATTATTTAGATCCTCTTACATCAACGTATGACAGATAATTCTGATCTGATAAATTACACGAAACATTTTTCCAGGTATGATGTTGAAGCTGCAGTGGTATGAAGTAACTCGTTGGCAAGAAATCACACAGGAGATTGTATATAAGTCATGTTCGCCGTTGCGAAAGGTGCAGATTCAGTGGAGCAATTGAACGGGATGACCCGCTAGAGACCTCCCCCAGTTGCAAAAGTGCCCTGCAATGTTCCGCAAACATCTCATGTACGTGTTTGCGCAACTTGCTTCGTTCCAGATCGGTCAGATAGTCAAAGCCGATGATTTTCTATCGTATTTATTTTCTGACCTTCTTAGGAAGAAGTCAGATTGCTCGAAGCGGGAAAAATCAGGATCTGCCGTTTCGTCAGAAACGAATGACGAGTGATGTAAAATTTCGAAAGAATTTGCGATAGGAGTTGAGTCTTTTTTTCGTATTTCTTAGTATCGATGTTCATCAATTTCGGCACCAACCAATGTCCGGTATTCGAGCCTCCGGACATCGAGATTCGTGCGTCCTACTTGGAAACTTTCACTTATACGTTGGCGTAAGAGGATCCGAATAGCAGCCGGCAGGCTCGAAGATGATAAATATAAGATCTATCTGACCGCCTGAGACGGTCAGTGATCTCCGAGCAAAAACGATATTTCATGCTAAATTATCGTCGTTTTGCTGGGAAATGATATCGTTCTTAGGACGTCCTTCTAAGCGTATATAATTTCGCATGCGAGAACGATTTATCACTTTTCCGCGGTACCATGTGGGTGACGCGATGGTGTCTTAACCATTTCTAATCTGTTTACTCGGTCAACTCTGTGTTTTCCGAGGAACCTCTCTCTATCTCTATCTCTCTCTTTCTTTGCACATACTACAGCTATTCTGTTTCTCAATTTTGGTCTTTTCTATTTTTATATTTTATTTTCTTTTTACCTTCATTTTTTAAATTTTATTTTATGTATTTGCTTTAATTTTTCTTATTCTATTCCCTCAACTATGTATTGCTTTTTAGTTTGAGAGAATTCGATTCTAAAACGCTTAATAAATAATGATCTCTCTCTCTCTCTCTCTCCCTCTCTCTTTCTTAACATGACAAATGCATTGTCACATAATCATCCAACTTTCCTTTCATTATAAAGTTAATTGCTCAATTTTCGAGGTTAAATAATTTCACACAACTTAATCGTGAAATTTAAATTTCCGTTGAGGAAGCTATTCAGAATAAAGCATGACCGAAAAGCAAGATCTCGCCATTGTCGAGTTTCTCATCCTATACAAAGTAAACGTAATTAAAATAATCAACTGTTTCATTCGTCTAAACATCGAGATCACCTATTAATGCACGATATCCTGTCGATGTTAATCGCAGGAAATGTTGTACAACAAATACTAAATGTCTGCTTAGGGAAACTGTTGCGTGTAGAAACGACACTTTCTAATCGGTTTACAAGACGACCACTACAATTATGCTTATCTAATTAAATCAGTTTTTTTTTCGAGATCAGCTCTAATAAAAATTTTACGGCGCTTCGTCGTTGAACATATTATTTCTTGCGTGTTACATGCATGTTTCATATTATGTTACATCGCTATTACATCTTGCTATCGAGCTTATTCACGCGGAGCGTGGAAACTCCCTCGGAATTGGAAAACGATGCCTGTGTCGCGCAGTCTTCGCGATTGCGAGACCAATCTCTGTGTAACTACGATGGCAAAAGATTGTGAATTTGATTCTCCCAGTTCTCACGAAGGATACGGATTCTCTTACATGAACACTAACGATATACAGTTCTTCGAGAGCAGTCCGCTCATGAGCAATAACGTAACTGTTGAAGAGTGAAAGTGCCGTAAAGTGGGACGCTGCGGGAATAACGCTCGCTCTTATAATTAATAAACAAAGCCCACAAACGGTTCTCATCGTCTATACGATTGTGCATTCAACGCGACATTTCTTTAAGACCTTGCCGAGTGTCGTTATCCATACTAGGTTGATGATCGAGACCTTTCTCACGCTCGCTTTTTCTATAGGAATCTCGCGGGCGATGATTATAAAATAAAGCTAACGATGAAATTATGAAAACTTATAGAGTTTAAATTACGATTAGAAGTTAATAAACGGACAAGTACACGGAAAGAACGGTTTTGCTAAGGTATTTAAAAATTTAGCTAGATATATAGATCTAAAAATAATTTTGTTTGGACCATTAAAATAATTATGTAGGACGCTTAAATTGGTGGTTTTGCTATCAACGTTTATATAATTATTATATTTTACATAATTTTGATAGTCCAACAAATTTATTTTCAAATCTATATCTAGCTAAATTTTTTGATACTTCAGCAAAACTTTTTAATTATTTTTATATATTTCTGCATCCATTTAGCCTTCTAGAATATTGATTAAAAATATTAAAATCGCTTTGTTAAAATACAACGTATTTCTTTTTCACCATAAATTTTAGAACGGATTTTATAAGAAAAAAAAATAAAATAAAATCAGAAAAATAATACAGAGATTAAGATTAGATTTCAAGTAGATTAAAAGTAATGGCGAGAGATCAAGATAGACCTTTTAACAATTTTGTGTCGTGATTTGATTATTTGTTTGATTTTTCTAAATTTTTTTTATTTTATTCTAACTACACGTATTTGCGGTAATCCGATTACGAAATATGCGGATTAAATTATTGACCTGCGATGACCTTAATTCACAAGGCAGAAAATTCTCACTCATGTTTTTCAACGTGAGAAAAATCTTTCATAAGCTACAAAAGTGTTATACGCCATAGGCATTAATCCGAGTCTTAACTAATTAAAGAACGGAGCCAACCGAAACTGACACGCGATGTGATGCGCCCATACGTTACGCGGTGACTTTTATTTCCAGCGAGATTTACAGAACGATAAATGTTGTGGTTTTTCATAGTTGGAGTCTAAAACGCCGGCTGCGATCCGTAGAGGAGAAGTTTTAACGCCACGCTCCGGTCATCCGCGGGTATCGACTGTATCGGCGGAAAATGCATAACTGCGTTATATAATTACATACTGCGGGCCGTATCAGACGAAAAATTGCCGGTAATTGATGTTACACCCGAGGCACTTTCTATTTCAGGTGCAGCGGATTTCTCACTTCGCGCCTACCGCAATCGGCGCGAATCGATCCTGTGTCGGAAAAGGAAAAGAAAAAAAAATCGCTCTCCATTATATTTATCAATCAATTAAAAATGTCGGCTGGCAGCTTTTCCGAGCGCCGCGGCGCGGGCGTTATCACGGTCAATTTAATAAATCATAAAGAAGCGTGAATAATAATAAGTATTAACTTTCTCCTCGGCTAAATCACTCGTGCTACCACTGACGTGCGTACGTCGGCGAAGACCCGCAGCCTCGTGCCTGTAAAGAGCAAACGGTCATTTGTTTGTTACTTTTACGAGATTAAAATGAAACCGGAGGATGATCGTGCACTAGAATTTATAAATACCGTAACGTAAAATTCTCGCATACACGTGCTACACTTTCCATTTCATTCGCAATAAATCAGCCGTCTCTCACATGTGCGAGAGCACGCGAGAGTACAAGGCACACAACGCGTGACTTTCTAATAATTTTCGATAATAATAGTTCAAAAAGGAAAATATGTTGCAATATATATATATATATATATATA
>NW_017257632.1:1529470-1534165 GCF_001594055.1 Mycetomoellerius zeteki
TTTTGAATAAAGCTTTATATAAAATATATATGAAATATCTATATAACATTTCAAAAAATAAATATTAATAAATATTTATCATAAATATTCTGTGTTGTCTGGCTTTATAATTCTTAGAGTTAAAAAAAGATAAACGGTGAGATGAAACACAGATTAAAATTAATGGAACTGGGTTTTATGTCTGTTTCTATCAATATACATTAACTTTAACCTCGATTTACTCTTTTTTTCTAATTCTTCATTAGTGGAAATGACGTAAAAAAAGCATCGTTAGTCTAGCTGGGTAAATAAATAACATGAGAAGTAAATCTGCCTTTAGATCATAAGTTTAAGTTCTTAATAATATAGTGAAGGTGTAATCTCGCCTATCACGGAGCAATGCAAGCTATTCGTCCATCTCGACCAACAATGGCCGCTCCCGTGGTTACGTGCACATGCAGAACCTGCTCGAAGGCTCGCGTAACACTCGAGAGAATCTTCAACGTGTTAGACACATACGGATGGTTGTTAGACTCGTATGTCGTGGTACGTAATTCAGTAATGATAGCTTTAGCGTCGCACAGCATTCTGGAGCGTTTCTTGAACTGCATTTCTCCCTTTCAACCTAATTGCATACATGTGTTGATGTGTCAATACACCTACCTAATACATATTTCACGTATCTTTCGTCTGTCATCTTTCACTTTATTTTTTGAGAATAGTATGTTGACCTCGAAATCTGACGAATCACATTGTAGGATTTCTTCCAAGAGCAATTGTGGAAGAGACTGCCGAAGAGCTGGAGGACCACTTTGCAAACCGTGTCGCCCGACGAATTCGGAAAGTGGTTAGCTGGCGACATCTCGTGGTAAGCGCGTGACTTCACATCGATCGGCAAGCGCGAGGAGTCGTTTTACCGATTGACTTCAAATTGATTCGAATTTGTCCATTTTTTTGTCCATTTTTACGAATATAGATTAATTTTAATCTCTGTTTAATTTACTCTTTATCCTTTTCTAATTCTTAGAACTAGAAAAAGATAAAAAGTAAATTTAACCAAGATTAAAGTTAATCTATACATTGGTAGAAACGGATATATGTAAATTAACTTTAATCTCGGTTTAATTCACTCTTCATCTTTTTCTAATGTCTATTTCTATCATGTAGATTGTAGATTAACTTTGATCTCGGTTTTACTTTTTTTTTATGTTTTTCTAATTTCTTAGAACTAGGAAGAAATAGAAAGTAAGTTAAACCGAGATTATAAAGTTAATCTGAATTGATAGAAATTAATGAACATAATTCAGATATTTCTTGTGCACAAGAATTAGAAAGCGGTAAAAAGTAAGTTAAACCAAGATTAAAGTTGAGATTTGTGACTATTTCGATTATCTTTTCCAAGTAGCACAACATTACTGCAATATTTACAATGTTATTGCAATATATTGCTGGACCGATAATTGTAATGTTGTTGTAATATTATTAGAATGATTTGTATTAGATTTATATGGGATACAAATTTGTAAATACATCTCAAATTCAGATATAAACGCAAATGAGAAGTGTACCATATTTTGTGAGCTCTCTGCCTATAATTTTACAATGCAATTCGTTTTGCAGCTCACGCGTATGGCCATTGTCGTTGCTGACACTTCGACAGGTTGCAAGGAATTTGCAGCTAAACAGAGATCATCAAAATGACGAAAACATCTGGCGATGCAATGGAAGAAAACAGACTGAAAATAGTTCGGAAAATTTTGTCCTGGAATGTAAAAATGAAGGATTACATGATTCCTGGAATAAACATAATCTTTTTTTGAAACACGTTAAAATAAAAAAACGCCATGAGATACAACAAATAGCGCGGGTATAGTTAAATATTTTTGAGTTCCTAGCGGAACGCAAAGTCATTAACTATCAAAATAACGTTAAAGTAGTTTTTAAATTATTATTAAGTCATTTTTCAATCAGTCATGATTCATTTTGACGTCATTGACGCCATTGTGACCTGTTATTCTACTTGGAATTGCTTTAGATTAGACTCGAAATATTTATAGACCCTAAGAGACTTATCTTTATAAGAGGTTTATCTTTGCACAGGTATGTGCAGACTGTGCACAAGAGTCCAACGCTGAGTGTATTGTAGATGTTGGAGCAGGCGTAGGTCATTTAGCCAGATCTATAGCGTTCAAATACGGTCTACACGTAATATGTATCGAACAAGACGCATTACTGTCACAGCAAGCCAGGTAGTCTGCATTTCTTTTTTTTTACTCCAAACAATCTTACTGTATTACTACCCGCAGAATATAAACTGAACAAGGAAACATAGCATTACGTCGCTGTTATAATTTCTTTCTTAACATTGTAACTGATGTTATGTATAAAATGCATTATATATTACATTCATATTATATTATATTTATATTGTTGAGTAGGAAATAATAATATTGATATAATATTACTTTCAGATTGTGTTCTGCGAGTAGCAATCTTATTATTCCTTTACTATCATTCATCTGAGATTTTAATTATAGAAAATGGGATAAGGAATTGTTAGTGTCTCTATCTAAACATTTGCCTGACTTGCCAGTAAATATGCCACAACACATATCAATCAAACTGGAGGATACTAACTCTGATCTATCAGAAACAATCAGAGACATAAGAAGAACTTTCTCTGATAATTTTAATTTAAATAGGAAGAAATCTGGATTTGGCATTGTGGGGCTGCATCCATGTGGGGATCTCGCAGCCACGTTACTGAAACTTTACACATCTCAATGCGAGACAAGATTCATTTGTATTGTGGGGTGCTGTTACATGAAGCTGACATTAGAGTACGTTCACCAGATTATAGAATAACGCTTATGAGATTAGGATTATACTAAACAATGTGATGCATTTAGAAATCCAGCGGATGTTTCAAATGGATATCCACTCAGTAAATATCTGTCTTCATTCACAAAACACAAATTGTCCTATACAGCATTGGAAGTGGCATGTCATGCTATTGAGAGCTACTGCGATAAATTAAAGACTGGGAACTACGAAGATTTAATAGTTAAGTATTGTATTAAGGGCTACTTCGACTGAACTCCGATTAATTTAATTGGCGACTGATTGAACCGGCAAATTCATTTAAGATAAAATTTGTAACAGTTCGTTATTCTTAATCTTTTTTTCGATATATAATGAAACATAATTCTATTAATTTAATAGTTTTATTCGAATTACTTAATAAAATATTGCTGATTAATAGCGTTTTCGGCCCGACCGGGTTTGCACCAACCTGAGTTGAATTAATGACATTTCGTACTCTCTTATTGGTAGAGCATGTAAGGTCAATCAGTAGCAAAGCATTAATCCAACCCAGGTTGGTGTAAACCAGTGCAAACCAGTGCAAACCCGATCGGGCCGAAAACGCTGTAATAAGTTAATTGGAGATTTAATCGAAATTGTCCTAAAGCATCATAAGTGTGTGTTATTCAAACTGTTTATTTATTTATTTTTTTTTTAGGTGCACGCTTATAGAGCCGCTTTAGAAACCGTTCTATTAAAACGAAACAGCCAGCTACGTCACACTCAAGTGAGGAACGTCAAAGTGACGAAACCTGTTACATTTGAACAGTTGAGTAAAATTACGATTATCGAAATTCTGTGTATTATTGTAGCGATAATCAAGTAAGTTTTTTTTTAGATATTGCATGGCCGCAACTGCAGACTTTGAGCCAAATCTCCGACCTAAAGATTCAGATTTTCAAAATCCGCAAATAAAATGTTATCTAAATCAGTGGCGGCAGATTGTGATATTCGGAGCGTTGCGTACAATGATAGCACCCTTGGTGGAAACTGTGGTGTTGTTGGACAGATTTCTATATCTGTCCGAAAATGATTTAGCTCCAATATTGAAGCCTGTTTTCAATCCCAGATTGTCTCCTCGAAATTTTTTATTGTTGTCGATGAAAAATACCAAACAATCGCTCTCTTGATTATGTCTGAAAATTTTTATATCTTTTATCACATAATAAAATTTAAAAAATTTAATTAAATCGAATATTATTGTTTTAAAAATAAAAAATATTTTTTTTCTAGCGCTTTAAGGTAAATCTTTTAAAAAATTTCATGCAATTTAATTAAAAATAAACTTTTCCCAAATTCGATTATTTTCTTCAATGTAACATATTTTGATAGAAAACTATACATTTGACCGTAGATTTGAATTTTTTGAAAATTAGACAATTGACGTACGCTACAGATTTAAATCTGAATATAAAATCTGAATTACTTTAACGATATTTTTATAATGATATTTCATTTTTTAAATTAGACAACCAAACAGTTGACACTTTAAGTTTAAATTTGAATACGAAAAGTTAAATATGCTTTAATTAAAGATATCGTATAAATTTGGTAAGTAAATTGATTGGATTAAATTCGGGAAGAATACCTTATTCGTGCGATATACATTGCGATAGCGCGTATTCCAATATTATTTCTCATGAAAATTCAGTAGATTTGCAAGATCCAATGGGAGCGAGCGGCACGTCGCGCGAGCGAGTGACGAGCCAATCGGAGCGCGATACTCGGCGGCGTTTGGCGCGCACAACGGCGGCTTAACGACGGGCACGCAAAGCGTTCTGTGGCGCCACCGGCAGGGCGCGTCGCAGTAGCCGGTTGCCAGTTCGCACGAACCGTTGACGTCCTCCGGCGACA
>NW_017257632.1:1534198-1577234 GCF_001594055.1 Mycetomoellerius zeteki
CGTGTATCCTACCGATTATTATTTTCTCCTCCTCCCCCCTTCCCCGTCCGCGTGCACGAAGATTGTCGGCACGGTGTTAAAAGGTATATCACGAGCGGTATACACAACACGTTCGTGTCGTTGCCGTCGTTGCGTCGTCGTCATCGTCGTCGTCGTCGCTGTCTCGCTATCGCTGTCACCGTCGTGCAGCGCCGAGTGTCCCGATTCAAACGTATCGCCCGGTGTATAACGGAGGATGGCATTCAACGGAGACGGTCCGCACTCCAAGAGGCAACGGCTCGAGGAATCCGGACACAGGGTGAGTGCGCGCGCCAATCATTATCACGCGTCGAGTCGCGACGCGACGCGACGCGACGCCGCGTCCCCGTCGCGCGCGCGACGCGACGTCCCGATTTCGCGTCCTCGTTCGCGGCTCTCGTCCGCTCGGCGAGACGAAACCGCAATCCGCTCGCAACGCGAAGAAGCGCGTCGCCATTTATCGGCGTAATGATCGCGGGGGCACGGCGCGCGATGCGCGCGTGTCTCGCTCTCGCCGCGCGCCGCCGAGTACGCGAGGTTTTCGTGGAGACGCGCGGGGCGCCATTTATCTTTACCCCGCGAGCTCCTGACATACGGCGTGAACGTATGTACTCCGTGACGCGACGCGCGTCGCCGGCATGCTCGCCGACTCGCTCGCGTCCGATAACAGTCGGGCGCGTTCGCTCGCTCGCCCGTCCGTCCCGTCGGACTCCGACAAATCAAATTGCGAATCCGACGCGGATCGGACGATCGCCGCTCCGCGTTACCGCCGAGCGCGAGTATCACAATGCGCTCCCTTCTTTCCTTCCCTCCTCTCCCCCCTCTCCCTTCTCCGTTGCGAAAGACGCGGGGTCCGTCTTCGCGTAAAATGTCCGTCAGTCTTTTAAAAACCGCGGAAATTTTATTCACTCGAGGATCGCGCCAATGAAAGTTGTTTTTCGGATTTCGGTACTTAAGGAATTCACAAAAGTCGACAAAAAGTCAAAATGATTTTATTTTCATCTTTTGTAGATATTAACGTCAAGAAACAGTCAAGTTTTGTAATGATAAATTATCATTTTGACTTTTATGATGTCAAAATGAAGTCATTTTGACTTTCTCTTGACTTGGTGTGTTCTTTGGGTAAATTGGTAGAGATGCGTCATCTCCTTGTCATTGTGTTTCTTGATCAGAATTTATTAATCAAGGTTTGTGGCTTTTTGCATTTTTAAAAATATTCTGTGCGAATTGTAGAATTCTCGTTGAATTAATTATTTTGAACAGTTATGAATGAGCAATTTGAATGTGAAAAGTGTTGCTCTTTTATTTTAAAAGTGACAAACTTAAGTTTCTCAAGAAAGAAGGAAAACTACTTTTTAACTTGACAGAAAATTATTTGACTAATCGAATGATCGACAAAAGAATGTATTCTTAACATGATCAAATGTCATTTTTGTTATTTTCATTTCAGATGTTATGTTAGATATAAAAAGAATAATGGCAACCCAATTTTTTAAGTTAAACAAGAGTCTGTTATTTTTAGCTTCCATGTGTGTCAAAATAAACTAATCCATTTCTGTGGCTAGTTTTAAAGTAAACAACATTCATATTTTGTAAACACATCCATATACACTTAATAAATAATAATCTGAATTTTATTCAAATTTTATTTAAGACATTTTCTTGAGCCGAATTGTTTAATTTTATTGTTTTGGTTAAATTAATAAATATAAAAATGATTAAAAAGAAATTAAATTCGATATAATTTGATGTGAATTTTTTTTTTATTTAATGGTGCAATTCTTAAAAGAATTACACTTTTTGAGTTGTGATGATTTTGATGAGATTCTTTTAAATCATGTTTTTTAATTGTGACAATTGTTTGTTTGTTTAGGACAATTTTTTATAAAATTAAGTTAGTGCACTTTTGATTATTGCTAGATTAATGTTCATCTGACTCATTTATGATAATAATTTGAAAATCATATTTTTTGAATCGTGTCAATGTTGAAATAAAGGAGTAATATTTTCTAACTACTTCTGGTATTGTATAAATTTTTCAATAAATGAGAGAAAACACTGAAGATGATACGAGGAAATGATTTCGCGTATATACTTGACAGAAAATCGAGAATTTTATTGTTAAAAGTTACGAAACGGAAAACAACTTCTACACGCTAAATGATGCACTGTATTCAATTTTTATCTTATCTAAAAGATACATATATATAAAGCACCGTATTTTATTGCACATCCTTTTAGTCATAAATTCTCTTACAAATTCTCTTAAAGTCAAGTTTTTCTTAAAAAAAAAAAAGTAAAATAATTTATATAAGTAATAAACGATAAAGGACAAGATGAACTGTTTGAAAATTAAGTTTTTAGTGTGTAAATGTGCGAAATATAGCAAAATCTTTTTTGATTAATTTGGATTAAACTCAAAAAGTAGCTGAAAATCAATTCTTATTATTGAAAAATGGATTTCGAATTGATCGGAAAAGTTTCTAATCTATTATAATATTATTGTATTACAATTCTAGGAGGGACGATCCTTGTATTATTTAAAATAACATTAGTTACTTATATCTCTCAATTTAACATTCCGTATATTATATCCAATGAGATGATGACAAAGTAATGTGCTACAGGACCAGATTGACTCTCGGAGCATTGGAAAGCTAATTATGTTCGTATTTGTTAGCTTGCTGCGTTCGCTTCAATGCATTCACATTTCGATATCACGTGAAATATTTATTAGCACGGTTTACCTTGTTTATTCCTACGCTTTGTTATGCAAGCAATGGACAGAATAATTCACGTTTGCTTTAACGTCTTGTTCAGTTACATACGTTGTGAAAATTTCATAAGAGACATCAGTTTAAAAACATCATTTTAAAAATACGTGAATTTGTTTTATATTATAAATTGGCAATTTAATAGTCTGAAATTTTACATGTGATCCAATTTATTTATTCGTCATACTTAATTTTATGTATCAATTACGTTAATTTATTACATTCACTCATTACTGTGTCCACACTGTTGGGTATCAAAGGAGCATTAACAATCCAATCTCTTGGAGTTAAATAACATTTCGTTTTTAACTTCTATTTATGTCAAAATCTAAATTAATCAATTTCTGTAGTTAGTTTCAAAGTAAACAACATCTATATTAACGTGTGCACTTAGTAAATAATAAACTAAATATATATTTGAGTCAGATTTTCTTGAGTAATACACTTTTTTGAGTGAAGTTGTTTAACTCCATTGTTTTATTTAAATTAACGATATATTAAGTAGTGTTATAAGTGGCGACCTATAGAAATGATTAAAAATAACTTAAACTATGTGGCTACAATTTGATACCATGAATTTAATAGTACATATCCGAGATTTTGGACACGCGTGACTGGTACAAACGTTCTACAATAAGCCGTTACTTAATCTTTAAGTCTTAAGCCGTAAGAATTGACCAGTCGAATGTGAGAAGAATAATCGTCTCTGATCAGTCAATTTCTCACAGTTTAAGATTTGAAGCTTAGATAATGACTTATTGTAGAAAGTCCAATATGTCTTGAGAACTTTATGACGTTTCAAGGCACGTCGACGTCGCGACAGTAACTTGTTATCCAGGAGACACTTCTCAACGATGTCGACAAGTCGCGTTGTCGCTTATCGTTGTCGCTAACGACGATCAGCAATGCTAGAATGATGCACGTGCAAAACAAAGCTCGCGCGCGCGCGCTCTATGGTCGATAATTCCTGACTATCAACGCGCGTTGCGCGGACATTCCTTCGAGATAATCGCGATGAATCAACAATAAGGTCGCGTATGACCCTTTCCGGTTACAGAACTGGAGCTCAACTCCATTTTTGTAAATTTCATAATTTTAGCATCTCCACAGAGCACACAGTTAGTTTATCATTTTATCAATAATATTATTTTAGATATTTATGTGAGAACACAATCAATATTAAAATGTGGTTGAAGCTGGATTTTTAATGTTTAAATAATTCAATCTTGGAACTGCGTGCCGAATTCTTTTTCCGGACTATTTAAACGCGATTAAACTATTGTAGTAAACTCGCGAATTAAATTGACAAGTGATTTTAATAATTTTGATGCTCAATCAGGCATTATATTAGAAAGATGTTAATATACTGAAAAATTGTAATTAAATTTATTGCGAAAAATATTACCTCGGCCGGAAGTCGAACCCGGATCTCTTGTATTCCATACGAGCGTCCTAAGCCGTTAGACTACCGAAGTCTTAGTAATATTCTTCGCAATAATCGATACATGTAAGGAAACAGTCTTTTTCAGGCGACGTAATATAAACAATATTATTTTAGACTGTTTATGTGAGAATACAACCAATATTAAAATGCCTACAACGGTCGAAGCTGGATCTTTAATGCCTAAATTCAATCTTGAATTACTATATAAATATACTATATTTTATCAATGTTTTTCTTTATTTCGTGGAATCAATCAATTTGGATTTTGAGAGGATTCTCTATTTTCACCCGATAAAATTCTCGCACTATCGATTATCGATAATCATAAAGAATTCGCGTAGTCTATTTTCGATCGTTCTGGTTTTTTGACGCTCTTTTCGTAGGTTCTTTGCCTTGTAATGATATACATGGTCGCTGGTCTTCTCCGTACTTTTCTTTTAGTGCGCGATTCATCGTACAAACCTATTTGGGTGCGTGAATTCCACCGAAAGGGATTCTCACCCCTTTAACGCAACTTCGTGTCCATCGAGTTTCGAATGCGTCAATGCAACAACTGGCTACACTCGGTAGTAATCGAATTGAGCTCACGATCCGGTTGCGAATCGACTTTCGCGCTGTTACCAGCATGTACGCAGGTCGCTAGACCTTTTACGTCAGATGTAGTGAGTATGCATACACCTCGTCGTGTGTGTGTGTATTACAGATCAAACGTAGATAATAATGTACTTAAAAAAAACTAAAGATACCATCAGGTCTATCATAAAATCGAGAGATGGTTCACCACATTTAAGACGATATTCGTAGTTCATTCTTAAGACCGTCTTAAATAATGTCTTAAGATGTTATTACGGTCTTATGATTGGTTCATGACATTTTAAGACTGTACTTAAGACGGTCCTAAATATAAGATCCGGCTATATGAATACCGCTCTTAGATACCATACCATCGTTTCGCGTAGAAGATTAAAGGCATGATATATATGCTTGGCTTACATCGGGGAGCATCAAAAAGTTCTCGAGTAATAAAACATTAATTGTTTTACGTATAAGACCCAAGTATTAACGTTCATTATTTAATCCAGTAATAAATTTTTTATTTTTTCTATAGTTTGTGCTCCGTAAAAAAGTACAACTTTGGCTAAAAATATTGAGCACTTTATTTATTAACCATTATTCACAATTTTAGCTTAAAAATTGATTTATAGCATTTGCTGTAAATTATCCTTTATTTCAAGAAACCCTTTTAATTTATGTGTAATGCCTGTAACCAACAGATAACAATGCAGGCAAAGGAATTCTAGATAAATGAAAAAATATAGGAAGCTAATATTTCTGGCCAAGACTGAATATCCTGGGGGGACAATATACGGATCGCAAATTAGAATATTATTAAACGGTTTACTATACAAACTAGATTGCTTACAGAAGCTTAAGATAACGCATAGCTTGCCATAACATAACTTTATACATAAAGGTATTATATCGGTATCACATCAAGGCAAAATTATGGACTTACATGAATGTATTAGATTATTAACTTCCTTATACACGCAGCGAGATTAACAAGGATTTACAAACCATTCATTTATTTGACGCTTTCAATAAGCTATTTATATTTCCATAATCGCATTCGTTATTTCTTATTTAAAAAATTTAAAATTTTTCTTTGTAATTCTAAGTGAGTTTTTAAAGTGAAGATAAAATTTACCGTCTATTCGCAGGTTGATATTAAATTAAAATGAATTTTAAATGGACTTTTCATGATTAGGACCTGCTTCTACTAGAATTATTCTAATTGTAAATGAAGGATTATTTTATCTCGCTTGTTCTATTTACATTCCTCCGATTGATAATCTTGATAATCCGCGAGAATGATTCAGATGCAATTCAGCAGACGCAGGACTTTCCTCATTGACGTAACTGAATATATAGCGTTATCGGCCGATGGCTCTATCGTTAGTCGATGACTTCAGGTATATTGCCAGCAGTCACAAGGTCATTGTTACTATCTTACGATCTTTCTTAGTACCGTTACCATCAATAATCGCCGGGAAAATGCGTTTGATGTAATAGAACACGTAATATTTTTTGCATGTGCATATTTACTGATAAGTTGAAAACGCCACATGTTCTGTTACACGCGTATTGGTTTATCGATTCGTGGCTTTTTATCGTATCATATCTAGAATTCTCATTTTTATACTGAAAAAATTTTCTGGTTGAAAATAAATGAATCAGTAGAGACTGATCAATCAGCATTCCGGTTATCATAATTGAACATCTAGTTATCTCAACTTATATCAAATTATAATAGATTTAACTATAAAATTCTGATTTGTCTACATTTTCCACTAAAGTTCCAATTAATAGGTTTATTCGCGTTGCTTGCACTTTTTGCACTGAGTATCTTCGCTTTCTTTTTCTTCAACATTCAAATATATTTATCTTATTTTAAGTACAAAAATTTTTAGCGATTTCAAGCAACGCAAACACACCTCATGTAACTAGATTCTTTCTCCACTGTATTCTTATTTAAAGAAGGAAAAAGAAACAATTGCAGAAGATAAGAGTTTCACATTATATTAAAAAAAAATAAGTCCATTTGATTGCGTTTCTTCTTTATCTTTGCTACGTTCCGAGAATTTTAATTCTTACTTTAATTTAATGTAAATATATGTATATATATTATATTATATAATATATTGATTAATTAATCCACTGCAATTATATTTTTATTCCCTCCGTCTAGCCCAAGTTTTTTTAACTATAATCTATAGGCTATAAAAAATGTGAAAAAGTTTAAGATTACTTTTCAACGTCTCTGTGACATTACCAAATAATTTTCTAACAAGATATTTTAGGAGAGGAAACCGGATTTCATCCTTCTTTATTTTGGAGAAATTTGGGAGTGAAACTTTGGCTTTTGTATCAAAAAAGACTTAGAATGCAGACTGAATTACTAACTAATGAATCTAAAAGTATTATTTCTAATTTAATTTCATAAATATCGGATGCAAATATAGAATAATCTTATAGTCTAATGATATCGCCGTACCAATAATCGCTCTAATCAAACCTCTGTCAAATTAGCAGGACCAAATAAGCAGAATCGAAAAAGATCTTTTGAGCTATTTAGTGCTCATTTTGTGCTAATTTGTGCTACAAAAAACAATTTTGTACCATATGCCATTTAAAAGAAGGCGCTGTTAGCTTAACATCAAGCTAGCAGGACCACAAGGAAAAAGAAGAAAAAAAGGAAAATAAAATTAGATTTCAATAGTACTGATTTTGTGCTAATTTGTGCTATCAGAAAAAAGTTAATATATTGATTCATTCCTCAAAAACTAACAGAATTAGGCTCAAGAGTAAAGTACCCTTCGCGACGAGCAGAATCAATCGCTACTTTCACAACAGAAGCGTTATAATTTGTGCTGTCAAAATATGAAGTTTCAGATTTTGTGCTTTCTCCGTTCCTTCGGAAACTACCCCCGATCCAAATTAGCACAAAATGAGCACTAAATAGTTCAAAAGATCTTTTTCGATTCTGCTCATTTGGTCCTGCTAGCTTGACAGAGGTTCTAATCAACGTTTTTGAACATGTTTAAAAGGCTCGGAAACCGTCTGAATTATTATAAATCGGGTTTTCTGTTGTCAAATGTTGAACAGTACGGAAATATCGACACGAATGTCTCGGTGTCATTGCCTGCCCTGCTTATTAATATTTCATCATTACTCAAAGTTATATTCCGCTCGGCATATAGGTTGACGTTCCATTATTATTCTTACTTGAATAATTTATCAGCCGGTTGAAAAAATAGAAGGAATAATTTATTGGAATGAGTAGTCGTTTGTGCGATTCGAAAAACAAAACAATTGTATTCTCTAGTCTAGTTATTTCTCACGTTCTCCAAATTTTCTTTTATCGAAGTGTACGTTTACACTTAAATATTGAGCTTGTTTTATAAATATTTATTTTCGTGCAGTAAAAATATTTTCGTTCCCTAAAATTGTAACACCGACTCGATAAAAATTCTTCATCTTCTGATACCCTTATATCCATCTGAAAAAAGAGTGGCGAATAAATATTTGCCACGGCGTCCTTTGCGCACTCAGGAGAAGATTTGATGTCGATCGTTCCTTGCGGGACACACGGAAACTCTCAGTGTTAACACAATCGGACGAAAAGTAGATCGCGAAGGCAAATTTACTTGCTCGAAAGCTTGAACTTTGGCATAAATTTCTAAAATGGCAAATCGATTCTCTTGTTTAAACTTGCTGCAGCTTATATGCCGTTTTAATCTTTAACTTGACATAAAATGATAATGTATCAAATTTCTATTCACATTTTACTTTTCCATGATAATAATCTTTAATACATTTTTCTCTATTCATATCGATCATAATATTAAAGAGGAAATATGACACGTTTTTAAGAAGTAAAGTACATTACATAAAAAAATAATTACATTCTTTATAAAATCATGATGCTGTTTTTGTAATACTTTCCTTCATTATTTTTCTTATTTTATATTATTTGTGTGAAGAAAAAGTATAGCGATGTCATGATTTCTTATATTATGTCATGATTTCTTTAAAAAGTTCAAAAGTATGTAAATTTAATAATTAATTAAATTATTTGCATTAAAGATATGTATTTAACATTTGATACGAATGAATATTACGTCCTGTTAAATACAAAATTATCTTTGCAGGTTGTCACGTTAAACCTTAAAGATAGTTGACCTCGTTGCGTAATTTCAATCATTCATCTTTTTTCTGATGAACCGCTCGATGAATGTATGACGGAAGCATAAATTTTCTATATGCCGTGACACGTGGATGTATGTATGTGTGTGTGTGCGTGTGTGTGTGGTGTCTGTATAAATATGTGTTTGTAGCGGTTATATTCACGATATTTCTCTGAAGCGAATCCGCTCGCTCGTGCGAGCTTCGTCGCCAGCTTTTGCGAGCGACGTCATTCGGTAGAAGCTGCGTTTCGCATATACATAGTCGCAACTTTTCCAACTGTCTGCGCCGGTTCTCGTATCATTTTACTTGTTCGTTGCATATACAGAATATTCTGGAGAAATATGCTTCAGATTTTCGCGCAGATTCATATGTAAAGAACTTCGAAAAAAGTTTCGAATCAATAGTAGACTTACGTTTCTCTGAACTTGCGCTTTTGAATTCCTTTCAAGTTAAAGTGAGATTTAATTATGTTGATGTCTACTAAAAGAGATTCTGATCATTTCTTTCGAAATGATAAAATATGATAAAGATAGACTTCAAGACTTTTCTCATATATTTAGTGCAACATGTAGGTATGACGTAAAGAAAAATTACTAAATATTTTGTTTCAAGATTTCGAAACATCTGTGTTAATTATCTGTTATCTACTGATTAAAAAAATTGATTAGTTTATTATTTTAAAAGATTATATATTTAAATGAAAGAGATGAGTGTTTGCCATTACACAGTACTTCTTTTGTTATCGTATACTATAGGATAACAAGATATAACGTTATTCTTCTTTTATTTTCAATTTTACAACGTAATTTTAATAGTTTAGAAACTTAAAAGATTTTTATATTATGTGTGCTAAACTTTTATAGTACATAAAACACATGATAATATTAAATTCTATCTTATTTTTTTTTGTTTGGGTATTTAATCTTAGGTTTGTTTTTTTATTCCTGCATTACACTACACTAGAATTCTCTTTCTTACTTTCGCTAAATACCAAACGTATACCTATTTCACTGTGACTATTATACGTTTACACGGCTCGATTTATGCCGATGTTATAACATCGATGTTATGAAACTAGCCAATCTTAGTCATTTCATTCTTAAGAGGAATAGCTATGATTGAACATTTTCATAACATCAATGTTATAACTTCGACGTAAATCGAGCCGTGTAAACGTAGTTTGTAAGTTTCAAAAGTATACACATTAGAGTTGCCTTCTATTTAGTGATACAAATCAACGTATTATTCTGCCTTTGTTATTCATGGAATGCCAAAAAAGATAGAATAATATTTGTATCGATTGTGTCAGATGAAAGGCACCCTAACTCAGCCACAAAAAAAACACCCCTCATATCCAATTTTATAGATATGAAGAGTCCCCTCGATAGCCGAAGAATTCGAAGAACAAGTATCATAAAAACAAGCACGCATACTTTGGAGCTTATACTGAAATCTTTATTTCTAGTAGTGGCCGCATTTTTACACCTGAACGAACAAGGATCGACCTCACATTTGTCACCTGTTCGCTCTACCCTACCGAATGAATAAAAATACGATTACCCGAAGGGAGAGATAACCATATTTTTCACTTACTCTTCACAAAAGCGTCGATATCTAAAAGTCACATCTCTGTGCCCGAACGAATTGCAGTATTGGTCAAATCTGTCGAATCGCGAAGTCATGCCGTCTCTTAAACCCGACGGCACTGGTTTTTCGTTTTACAAATTTCTCGGTGTGTCACGACGACCGAAATATCTTTACTTAGTACACGTGTGTTCGAATACCGCAAATCTATGCGCGACGTTCGCCTCAAAGTTACCTCGGAACCGGCGCACGATGATGTATCTCACGTGGAAAGACCGATGCTTCGTCACTGTGGCGAATGTTTGAAATCGGAGCACACAGAGCGAGTCTCTTTCGCCCTGTACATTCTCGGTTTGCTCTTGTTAACCCGCGACACGGAACACTGTTGCATGGATACTTCTATGAATGCGATGATTTCCGTGAACATTAATTTGCCACGGCTGGAAGGCTACAAATATATACGTTATACACTGCTTTCAAATGATCCATATAATTACTAATGATAGGATAGAGTGTATCTTTTTAATTATAAAGAATGTATTTTTAGCGTTGTTACACTGAGAAAAAATTACTAAATTTCAATAAATATTTATTTGATAGTGCCAACTAAATATTTACTTACAGTAAATATTTATTCAATAAAAAAATAATTGTTAAATCAAATTAATGGTTTTTATATCAAATAAATGTATCATATTTAGTAAATATTTAATTGGTACTATTCAAACAAATGATTTCTTAAAATTTAGTGTATTTTTTCAGTAATAATCTATTTTCTAGTATTTTCTAGTAATAATCGACGAGAAATTATTTTTTTCACATTGTAATATTACTACTTTCTTTTTTCTCTCATTAATTCTTTGCTCAAACTTTGGTAAGTCTTGTTAAATCTTAGGTCGAACTTGTTAAATCTTTTAACTAAAATTTTTTACTTTGCTGTTTTGCGAATCTATTACAAAATTACTTTAAAATTATTACGAACGCTGCACTGAAAAAAAGATTGGCTGCTGCAGCAAATTAGATGGTAAAATATGGCATAGCATTTTTAATTGGCTGCAGCAGCCAATTTTTGGTTGCGTTAGCCTATCTGCAATGTCAGTATAGGATTCTGATAGATTAACACAACCAAAAATTAACTGCTGCAACCAATTAAAAATGCTATGCCATATTTTACCATCTAATTTGCTGCAACAGCCAATCTTTTTTTTCAGTGTGCTAATTAATTTCTTACGAGTGTCGCTCGTAATAATTTGTGCGCATATCTTTGGTCAACGATGTTACGACTTGCGGTCACGGCGAAGACATGAAAACAATGCGTCGAGTGCAGGTAATCAAAATGATACGTCACGCGCGAGATTCTCGTGAGAGATTAATAGAGTATCCGTCGCCTGCGAAGGGGCGACAAATTTCCCACCACGTGGAAGTAATCTTGCGTCCCGGAGCCCTGAGAGCGGTCCAATAAATTCCTAGCCTACTACCTCGTCTCAACTGGAACATCGCATTCGGCGAACTCGTATTTCGGAATTGCAAATGACTGATGGACTCATGTGTACGCGCAAATCCTCTGTTTTCTCAACGCAAATGCAGCTTTCATTCTGCTTCGTTAAACCAAAGTCCCGCATGATTATCGAGATAATGAAAGGACAATCCAGAATCTCATATTTCTTTCGCTGTTAAATGCCTCATGTTGCTAACGAGAGCAGAGACACGTTTGGACATCGCGTCGGCTATGACAAGTTTTAATTTAATTATCTTTTCATGAAAACGAAAAAAATCACTGTTATTTTTTAGAAGAGATGAAATTATCAAAGCTTTATATTAGAAATAATAAGTGTTTTATAATGTAATAACACAGGTTAGTTTTCATAGTTGTGTGTGGAAGTTGTGGTAGCTTTAAAGCCGATCCCGCTGGCATGTTGCTCAGTCAGAGGTTTTCCTAATTACGGTAGGTTAATCTTTTGCGGACGTATTATGTCTGGATGTAGGTCACGTTAACTGGGGGATTTGGAAATAATACATATTTCTTGTTAAAGAACAGAAAATTTAATACTGGAACGTCATTTTGTGAGACATAAGTTCATAAATTTTATTTTATTAATCTTATTTAATTAAGAAACTTTTTTAAGATTTATAGGTGATAAGTATCATGCAGAAATTTTTATTTACTCAACAATATATTTTTTAATACATTTACCATGGAATACCATTGGAAATCGTATAGTTAGAATTATACAAGAATCAATTCTAAATTTATTACGTAAGTTGGAAAGAAGCGTATTGACAAATCACAATGAGAGAAATATTTAGTATGATATGTGACTTACAAAAAGTTTCTTACTTTTTAATTTAAAAATTTTGTTTTAATAAAAATTTTATTATTTTAACCAAATTTTGATGAGAATAAAATTTTTTTAAATTAAAAAGCAAAAAAGATTTTGTAAGTCATATCATACAAAACATTTTTCTCAGTGCGAAATCACGCTTTTGCGCAAATCGTGTAGTGTTCGTTTTACATCGGACATACTATTTCGAGGCGGAAGTAAGCGTATTTTTTCGCGCGCCTTCTCGTTGCTACATTTATTTCGGTATTTATGCAGCCCGAAATAACCGCACCGAAATAAAGTCACTCACCCTCGTTAACGAACCGCGCCTTTCAAGACCAGTTCTTTAAAACCCGCATTACGCAACTCTCGGGTACATAATCGCCAAAAATATGTCTACGCCTCTTTTGTCTTCGTTAAGAAAATTCTTGGCAACGACGAGGAGGGTATACTGTTTTAATTAATCATTTTTAATTCGGAAGCGTTAATTAAAGAAGGGAGATTACTGGTGGTGACTCCAACAGTTCCTGAATCTCCTGAATAACGTCAACTTCATGTCGCATTCATTAGATCTTTTGTTGGAACATTTTACGCAATGCATGAAATTTTTTTCTTTTTTTTACAATGCGCGCAGAGCTTTTGCACGTACTCAATCCGGATGAAACGGCTTTTAACATGAAGACCAGCTTTAAAATCGATTGTGATCCGCAGGCGGTGTAGATTTCACGGTGCTATCTGTGCAGATCGTGAAACGCAAGCCAGATGTTCGTTTGTAATCAATAAAGGCGCGCAAACTGCGATATGGTGCTGAGAATTTTAATCGCACTGGACGAGTATGTTTCCGCATGCGAATTACTTCTTCTTCGAGTATTTACGCGAATGCAAATCTAATTTTCCCGCACGTTCTACATTCTATCGCCTTCTTTTGATTTCGTCTCTAGCGTTAGAATCAGATGCACGCCCGCAGCAACCTGATGCATCTTTTCAAATTCGCAACTTGATTAGCATATGTAAAGCATCTCATCTATTCTGAATTTCCAGAATAGGTATTATAGGACGCATAGAGATAGGATTTTTCCAACTTGAAATCGCGTGATAATATGTCAGTTGTTTCACATAAAGTTATTATCAGTTGTTTCACATAAAGTCATTATCAGTTGTTTCACATAAAGTTCATGTATCTTAAAAGCATTATGACTAAAAGCAAGTTTATTTATGTAGGTTATATCACAATTTCACAAATTTAATATTATCTTAATTTCTTTTTATAATTCCTTTTCCTGAGAACTTTTATACGTGTGATTAAGTCAATACATACTTACACGTGTAATTGGATGCTTTTGCCCTTAATGAGCTAAGAAGCAAATTGCTTTGAGTTATTATCACAAAGTTAACGAGGTAGTATTATATATATTATGATAACAAGATGTATTCTTTTTTCTTTTCGATTTTATAACATAATCTCTTATGGTTCAGAAACTTGACAGATTTTCATAATAAAATCGACATTTCCTTTTGTCTGTCATGTGTTACCGTATAAGATTATTCAGTATAAAATATTAATTAGATTATGTGTGACAATACGCAATGGATAATTTATTTAATGGATAAATCATTGCAGGAAGTCCTTCACTGTTAAATCTATAGTATCAAATTTAATCTAATTTAAGTCGCTTCTATGTTTTAGTATAATGATATATTGTAGTAATAACGATATATTCAGTAGAAGCAGTGGCGACTCAAATCAGATTAAATTTAAATTTAACACTTTAGATTTAACAGTATTTATAATATATTTTTGTAATTCTTGATTCTCAGGTTACAATTTCGGAGAGAGACTTTTAAGAGTAATTTGACTTCGCGTGTGTCATACCATAAGTCAAATTTATTCATATATTATTCATAATATATTTTGAATCTTATTAAGTTAATATACTTCAATCAAGATTATTAAATTAAAACAAATTCAATTTGCTTATTATGCATTTCTTTGATCAATTTTATTCTTCAAAACAAAATAAATTCTTATTTTAAGTACTTAATAATGAGTTTGTCTAAAATTTGTTATCAGTACATTCTAAGATTATTACAACAAAATATTCTTTCAAAATATTCTGTTAAAGATAACCGTTATTTAAGAGGAAGATAGTAATTTGAGTAATCACTTTTCTTATCAATAGAATATGATGTTTTTCTATGCGAGTGGCAATGTTTTTTCGTTCAGAAAAAACACCCGCACCTGACGATAGGTATTTCCGTTAACATAAACGAGAAATTGCATTTGCTTGCTTATCGTTCGTTCACTTGGTTGCGATATTTCCGCCGTTTCGTCAGGAAGCATTGCCATTTCCACGGAAATCATAGGTTAAACTCTTTATCGACAGCTCGTCATCGCCACGAATAATTGAATCGATTTCGCGATGTACGTTCGCCAAGTGCGTAATATTATTTCTGCATCGTCATTACGTAGCGTCTTCTTGCGCGCTACGAAAAGCCTCGCACGATTTTCCAAGACAGTCTATAACTTAAAGTTAACTTAAACTTAATAAGCTAAAGTTTGACATGAAACTCACGAATTTGCGAAACATTTCGCGTTGAATGTGTTATTCTACCGCGGACTTTGATAAGGTTTTCATAAGCGAAAAGTTCTTGCGCTTCGCTATTCATCTCATTGTAAAGAGATGTCTTTATTAATAGCGAGGGATGACGTGCTTCGCAACAAATGAATTAAAGAAAGATCATTTCATAAGACTGTAGCGATAACGATAGAAACGGAAACAATAACTAGATTATTTTAAGTAACAGACAAACGGGTTTCATTAAAAAGTTCTTATTTCGCTCCATTACTTTTTCCATTTCCATCAGTTAGAAAATATGGGGCATAGAATCATCTGCGCGAAACGTAAAAGCAAATTTCAGTTGTAAAGTAGTTTCAAGAAAAGAGAGAGAGAGCAGCCAATTTGCTAAAACCATTATATACGTTTTACCTCGTTTTACCGTTTATCGAAGGGAACGTCAATCTAAATCACTTTGATGTCGAAATTAGCTACAGTCTCTGTACGAACAAGTTTTAGATTTCAAAATTAATTATCAGTGACAGATCGTTACATATAATTATATTAATTATTTAACATTTTTGTCATATCTTTTCAGCTCATCTCACTCTCTTTTCCTCTCTGCCTTTCTGATGATTTCAAATCTACGAAGCATGATGTCATGAGTGTTCACGTTGCGTCGTATCCAGAAGATGTGCGCGATCAAAAATCGTGATTCGAAAAGGATTTGCGACGAGAAATCATGTTAACTCTGATATCGAATCTTGCATTCCCGAAAATTGCGAGAAGGCTCGCATTTCTTTCTCCTCTTTTGCCCGCTATCAGTTCCTTTATCATCTCCGAACGAACGTGCGCGTGTTACATCATACATGCTTGCTCCGCTTTCAGAAGTATTGCATTGCGTCTCGGATGGACGCAGCCGCATAACAGCCGTGTTTATATCCGTACCACGGAAGTTTTCGCTTCTCTTTCGAAGCGCTGCCAGCCGCGAATAATATCCATCTACATATTTATGCGCCATGCGACGCGCATCAACCGCGGCAACAGAATACATCGAGTTTCGAAAGACGAAAGCCGCATTCTCGAAAGCGACGCTGAGGTACAGCGCCGCAGGTGCCTTTTATCCGATTGTATTAAATTTATATTTCGTCGACTTTTTATATCCGCCGCATATATAATATTTCCTTCACCACAACACTTTTTAATACTGTGCAAAAGATTCTGTCTTGTCGTAAATTGAAAGACATTTCACGCAGAAACTTTTGACGAAAAGAGTTAAGTTAAAAATAGAGATTTGCGTTTTGAAACTAATTAAAATATTCTATAAAAGAGAGAAATACAATTTATTCAGATCACATGCATTTATAGTGATATGTTCTGTTATGCTTCAACATTTTATCTATATTTTTTCAAGAAAAGAAATATTATTCAATAACACAAACTTAAACATCCGATGCAGTAAAAAAACTGTTACAGTTATATAAACACACTAAGATATTTAGTATTGAAAAAAACCGCAGCATTCAACAGATCTCTTTGCAGGCAATTCTCGAAAATGGAAGTAATCGAATCTTTCTTGCAGAATTCAGCAGAACATAAATGAAATTTTTCGACAAAATTATTTTTGGCGGTAGGCTTGGTATATCATTCTTTTCAACACCAGAGGTGTTGAATCACCTCTGGCGAGCCGTGTGTCGGTATGTAGATTATCGCGAGGCGAAGCCCTGAACTCCGTCATCGTCATATCTCGTTATCGCCTGTTTACACGAACTTCTCTCCGGACGAGACGAGGGGCTAGGCGAGGAGCTGCACGACGTCGTTTGACGCTGCGTATACACGGTGCGAAAATTTACGGCATCGAGTTAAATGGAATTAAGGCCGCGAGAAGTTGCGGCGAAATTAGAACGGCGGGGCCGTCGCGCACGTTCGGCACTTAATGATGCTCGCTTTTCGCCGTTTTCGATTTTCTGTCGTGCCGTGCTCTCAATGAGACGCACCGTTGCACCATCGAGATCTCTTCCGCTTGCTCAAAGCCGGATACGGATGACTGATATTTCAAGACTAACGAGGAGCACAAAGAGAGAGCTAAGATCCTCCTTCCGTCAAGTATACAGAATGCGAAGTTCAGCAAACGATATCTCACGTGTGTCTTATGTGTGAGACTGTCTCTTGACACTTTTTATATTATTCTCTGATATCTTAAGTGTTATTATATTCAATAAGATTTTATACGCAAAGTAACTTTTACAATATGACTTAGAAAAGTATGACAAGATACTTTTTTATGCGATCTGTGAAATTATATTTTTGTTAAAGTTTTTCGATTAATTATGTCATAAAATTTTGTCGTTTACATATTTATGTTTTTCTTTGAATTTCTTAAAATTCTGAATCCTCAATAAAAGGAATTTTTATAATCGATTTTAAATCTTTGTTAAAAAAGTTGATTTTGCCAATATTTGTCAAAGGTTACTTCTCTATTAGGTATATTATATCGTCATTGTCATATTGTTGTACCATCTGTTTATTGAATATATTACATTATGTGACAAATCTCTGATAATTATAATTCCTATCATACATAGTTATAGTGGTGATACTAATCAGAGCAAACATAATTTGTAATATAACGTAGAACAGGGAAAATTAGAACGATTATTAGAATTCCTCGCATTCACGTACGTAAACGATTTATTACAGCGGAACTTTCTATGTATGATTTTATGATATATGATTTTAAAATGTAACACATGAAAAGATTAGATAAGCGTTAAAGCAGATAAAATACATACATCCGCTTATTTTCAGAGATTGTTATCACAACTCATCCATAATATAATTGTTACGTCATAAGACTCATAATTAACCGAATTATCATTGCATTGAACTACGCAAACGCAGTAATTTAATTAAGTCAACGATAATTATAATGTCGCCATTCTGTAATAATGCTTCGGACTGCTTTTGTTTTTTAATTTCCGCTCTATTATATTTTTTCACCTTTTCTGTTTGCTTGAGCAATTATTGTCACAGTGTTAAATTCATGCTTTTTCCTTTAATGAAAAAGGGAAATATTTACCTTTTACAAGAAATTCTTTGAAATATTAGTGAATTTATTATATAAAATACTTTTTTTTTAAGAAAATAATTTTCAAAATTAATGAGAAATCAATGCTGTCTTAGAGTTGTTTTTTTTTCATTATAGATCGTCCATTGCTTCACATAGATATCTTTAATTTTTGTATAAATATAAAATAATCGAAAGAGTTGCAACAACGTTGGAAGAAAAGTTATTGGTATGGAGTAAATTTAAATAAATAACAACTTCCTTGTTATTGTTGGATGAAGAAAATTAATTCACAGTCATGAAAATAGAAGGTACATCGCGTGCAGGATTAAAAGTTCGTGATAGAAAGGATTGACGCGTTCTCGCACAGGCACGCGGCACGAGTTCACGCGAGGCGTGTCTGAAATATTTTCGAGCGGTCTTAAGAGCCAGGGAACGTCGTTTGTCGACGGACGGATTCTGTCTTGCACATCAGAGTCGGTCGGTATTCGAGAAAAAGAGAAATTAAGCTGATCCGGTAACGGGCGGCGCTGGTATGCTGGCGACGCGCATTGTTCTGCTCTAATAATTGCGTTCAGAATCAATTTGCCGTGACGGAATATAGTCTCGGACGAATGGACGTGATTTAGAATCACCCAAATAGTTCGTTTAGCAAATTCCGACTTGCATAAAGATAGGCGAAGCCGGTACCGTTTTTCAATGTTTTTAGGAATAAATTTCTTTTATAAATTAAATTTTTTGTGTATATATATATCTATATTACTATTGTTTTTTTACTTTTGAATTTAATGTTTGGAGGTAATTTATCATGAAGGAGGTTTATTGTAGAAACATGGATAAAATAAGCTGAAAGAAAGTGTTTGGAAACTTCGTTTTTATAATTATTACTGTGCTATGATGTTAGTATAATAATAATTATATTTATATTTCTATCATAAATATGTAGTTGGTACCGAAAATGCACTGTAAAAAGTACACTGTAAAAACAGGTGTGTTACTTTAACACATTTTATTGTAGTCATTTTTTACACGTCTGTAGGTGTATAGATTTGCAAGAAACATGTAGGATGTAACACACTTTTCATGTATATACACATGAAAAAGTGTGTTACATCCTACATGTTTCTTGCAAATCTATACACCTACAGACGTGTAAAAAATGACTACAATAAAATGTGTTAAAGTAACACACTTGTATTTACAGTGTAATGTGTTTTATTCTTGTTCCTATGTTTTAAACACTTGAAGATGTTTTAGTTTCAAACTTTTTCATAAAAAATGCAATTAGCATAATTTAACAATAATTCACAGTCACACTGGAAAAAGAAATGTTTAATTTTAAGATATTAAAATGTTTTATTGTCTCCATTTTTTAAACACTTAAAGATGTTTTAGTTTTAAACTTTTTCACTTTAAGTGTTTAAAAAATGGAGACAATAAAAGATTTTAATATCTTAAAATTAAACATTTCTTTTTCCAGTGTGACTGTGAATTATTGTTAAATTATGCTAATTGCATTTTTTTCTCCCAGTGTGTAATCGTATTTGCGCAAATGGAATATAGGCAAATTATAGGGAACAGATAAATTTTAACTGCAAATTTTTTAAAATTATTTTTTTCTAAATAATAAATATAATTTTCAAAGCAAATTATTTAATTATTCTGCATCATTTTCTATTCTAGTCTTGATCTTAAGAGTCACTATCAAACTTAAATATCCGGATAAAAACTTAAATTTCTACGAAGAACAAAAATCGTGGCGGAAACTAGAAGTTTAAAGGTGAATCAGAAATTGTGACACGGCACGCGACAGGAACGCAAAACGGTGGTGGATTAAAAGCGTCGCGAAATCGCAGAAACTTTCCGTGTTACGTTCTGGTGAGAATTCCGGCGGTGCTTTTTTTGGAAGGATAAGTTTGTAGTTCGCGCACTTCTCTATCTCTGCCGGTCCCCAAAATGTGAGAAGACACCAGCTGTTCAGCTGCGAAATTAACACGAAATGCACGAAAAGTTTCGTCCTGCCGAGGATGCCGACGTGGCGGGAGGTCCGTACGTAATTCATAGCCGACAAGATAATTGGGGCACGGCGATTGCACACATACACACACAAACGAGCGCACTCGAGGGAATTCGCGCGAGAACTCGACGCACGTAACATCTAACCGATTCGCCTATGCATTTTCCAAGAAATCGCATGCTACGTGTTACTATTTATTCGTCCGATTCATTAACTCGCGTTGCGCTCGTCGTTATGTTTTATTACGTGTTAATTTCCCTTTGAGAAATGCATGGTGTTGCATTCAAACGCGAATATTTCGCAAATTACTTGTACCCAAATTAGTAACATAAGCGAAATCATTTAGATATTAAAAGTTTCAGTTTTTACACGTAGTGTCAAACGTATATCATATAGATATAATTGCACATTTCTAGAAATAGAAGTTGAAAGATATGAATAATTTAATAGCATTTAAATGAATCGAATAAACAATTTTTTGTTACAGTATTATCTTTAGTGATAACGTAATAATATTATTTTTAGTAATAAAACATTTTTATTATATTTTGCTTCAATAAATTGTTGCAACTTTGGGGAGGATGCATTAAAAAAATGTTAGATTAAAGAAAATATTGTTTAAATCTATACTTTATAGAAAATCAGCGCAGAAATTAATGAGTTTTGCCAGAAATTTGAGAATTGAGAGAGTCAGTGATGTAACTAAATACTCAATTATATCGAAATTCTGAAAGTACTAGAAAGTAAAGTATTGTTACTATAGTTAGAAATACTATAGTTAGAAATACTATAGTTAGAAATGTGATCAGGAGAATGCGCAACTTTGCAATTGATTATCATAACAGCATCATAACTAAACATAGAAAATGTAATTCTCAAACGAGTAAACTAGATAGAATAACATGGGAATGTTCGAATCTTTCAAGTTCTACCGATCATTGTGAAATTCTGTATAGGTATGTGTGTAAAACTCTTTAAACACTCGTTTATCAGAATTTCGATAACATCCGTAGGTGTAAGCGTAGGAGAAGACGAGCGAGAGAGAGTATAAACTTACTTAAGGTTTCTTAACAAATTTTATTCCAGGAAGTTCACATTGCTCTTTCACGCGCACTCGCGTCTGAAGTAAATTAAATGTTAACAATCTTTACAAAGACGTGGATTTTTTCAACTATATGCACGGAAAGAACACTTTTGCAGAAGTAAAGTATCAAAACATTTTGCTAAGTACAGATCTGAAAATAACTTTGTTGGACCATTAAAATAATTATGTTATAAGAATCTCAAGCATGATGAACGATGCTGTAAAAAGTTTTGACATTCTAACAACTAGCTTGAGCGCAATACATAGCTACTTTAATGGTTCAATGACTAAATTTTTTAACTTTTATTTCTCTTTTATATTATAAAGGAATTGGAAGAGTAAAAGTACTTTTATTTCACTGAAATAAAAGTACTTTTTCTAAATTGTTCTACACTTAAGGATATTACAAATTGAGAAAATTACTATTTCGGTATTAATATTAGTTTTAGCCATTATTTTTATCGGTTATCATCAAAATACATAGAATCCTTCGCTTAGGCTTAATATACGTTAATAGAATCGGTTCTGTTCGATGGCATATCTTCGTTAATCACTTGCTATTTCGTAAATCGACTTGAATTTGAACGACAGTTCAATCGATTGACATACTCATAGGTGTGCGCGCGTGTTACGCTTTTACGCGTCTATTCTCTTCCCGGTCAACGCTCTAGCCGATCTAGAACGGTGGTTAGAGCAAATCGAAGCGAACTGCAGGAGTCGAATAGGTTGCTACTCTCTATACCGGGGAGAAAGTCAATTGGCTATGTGCCAGCCACGTGCTGATAAAGAGATTACAAACAGGAGCAACGCCTCTGCAACGAACTTTCTGCGTTCCCGCCCGTGTTCAGAAGCGAACAAGTTGTCGACGAGTCTGTGCATTCGCGATAATTTTGCATATTTTATCTTTAAATAATTGTTCATATACCTGTAGACTTTTACGTTGAGTCTTTAAAATGGAAAACTTTAAATGGAACATTGGCATCCTGTTTATCATTCAAGATGGCTTTTTCAAAACTTATCGTTAGCACACGATGTAACAGCGACACGATTTTTTATATACCACTCATGAATAATCGATTTTCACTCGTAAGGTGATTGCATTTGAAAGGATGTGTTTGGTCTCGTCTTGGAATACAAAAAAGTTATGGATTAATTTTCATGCAGATATTTTACATAGAAAAGAATGGCGATTGCCTCGCGTATGCGCTAAATATAATATATACGATAAATATGAAACAGCGATAGGAAAAAAACTTTCGTTAGAGGTAAGAAAAGTATTAAAATAATGCAAATATTCAAATAGAACATATATTATTTACAATATCATCAGTTTATAAATTATTTAGATCAATATAGTGTTTATTGTTTGAAAAGAAAAAAACATTTTAATACTTTAAGAAATTAAATTAAAAGATAAAATTGTTTTTTTAAATTCGATATTTCTCGAATATATGTTAGTCAAAATACGAAAACAAATCTATGTATTTTATCATATATGAAAGCACTTTACTGTTATTCGCCTCCTTAACATTGGTCACACCGGATGATGATCTCGCGTGATCAGCACAGCGATTTTTTTCTTAAACGACCAGCGTGACATCCATTGAGCGCGAAAGCACGTGGTTGGTCGCGCGCCAATAGCAGTTATGTTTATAACAACGTATGACAGATCTCCGCGGTATTCTGCCTCGTAACGGCGATACTATGCATGAGCTATAGGACGTTCGTGACGACGGAGATGTTGGACGCGGTGCGTCGGATATTAGCTACGCAGACTTCTTCTCTCGGGAGTCTCTCCGCTTGGCCGTCCGCCCGAGCGGATTCTTACCGCTTTATTCGCATGGTATTCTTTTTCGGTGGACGTTCAGCTGCATTTCGCAAGTCATGAACGCGACACCGCGGCGGCGAATAATTAACGAGCGATCGTCGGCGATAAATCATTACGCTCGGCGACGCTCGAATTGCGCTCATTCGCGAATCCGCATAACGGTGAACGTATGTCGTTCCGGCTAGATGCTTCGCACCTCGTACTACAAAGTCTATTGAAAGTAGGTGTCCCCAGCCATTTGCATTCATAAAAGTGTTAGGCTAGATATGATGAGGCAAACACGATAAATAAATGTAATGTTTAATGCATTAATTGGAAAAGAATCAGATCTGTAAAATCAATACGACATCATTCTATTAAATAAAAAAATAATTACACAAGATCACAAAAAAATTTTGAGGAGAACGCAAACCAGGAATTCGTATGCCGTTTTGCTCCATCAGTTTTTTACTTAATCGAGAAAAATGATGGAAAATCTCTGTGAAAATTGAAAATTTGAGGAAAAAGCAAGAGTAAATATTAAAATGTGGTCGCAGAACTAATTTAAATATATTTTGATATGTTAAACAAAGCGTAAAAAACAAAAAATTTTTGTATGGTCCTGTGTTACAGTTTTACATTTTTCATAGTGTGTTCCAATTTTACATAAAAAAAATTAGATAGAAACTCTATTATAATTGTAGCGGTAAAAAAGTATATTCTTTTTCTATACAATTTGACTAACAATAGCCTTGTATTTCACCGAAGATGACATATTTCTAATTCATGTTGTACGTTTTTGTTTACGCTTAACGTTCTTGCAGTAATTGCTACCTAGACACAAGAAGAATAGGCATTCATTAAAACCGCCGTATTCATTACGTGTTCATTATTCAGTGAAATGTTCCGCGAAGAAGATACAATGATATTAATCAAACACAGTACACTAATGGCTGTAATCCCAATAACAAACATGCTAGCTTGTAACGACACAGAAAAGAATTAAAAAGAATCAAACTGGCAATAAGAATT
This sequence comes from Mycetomoellerius zeteki, assembly GCF_001594055.1. NCBI lineage: Eukaryota > Metazoa > Arthropoda > Insecta > Hymenoptera > Formicidae > Mycetomoellerius > Mycetomoellerius zeteki. The sequence goes on from NW_017257632.1 coordinate 1,558,651, forward strand.
CTATCAATCTCTTATTAATGATAAATATTCACGTTTAACACTTCCTCTCAATGAAAATAAGCTGGGGATAAAAACGGTCGTTAATCTCTCCACGTCCTTACGACTTCATTATTTAACGACTAGACATTCCGCGAAAACGATACGCCTCGAATGTCTCACTTTACGCGTAAACCAAGTGGCAGTCCACCTTTGTCACCTTTGCCATTCAGGCTAATTTTGTAACCGGATCATTAATGCATACACACAGATTCATACACAATTGAATGAGCTTCGTTACGTATTTTCTTTATGTTTTTTTTCTTTACATGCAGTATTTGAGCCGATACTATAATAGATGTTACATATTAAAATATTTAATAATACTAAAAAATTAACATATATTTATGAGAATTATATTTTTTTAATTTTTTCACGAATTTTTAATTCATTCTTTTCAGTGAAAATGTAGAGTGTTAATTGGAATGTTTATATTGTCGATATTTTTTGACATAACTTGTTTTGAAGTGGACTTACTCCAACTTTGAAATGTATTATAAGTATATGTATGTATTATACATTAAATTATATATCTTTGACGGACACGCAGTTATCTTGAAACACAGTAATGCGGTAATAAATACTATTCTTTGATAATTTAAAAAAGAATTTCGTTTCGTGTTTTTCATTTACAAATTGATTTAATAAACATTTAGTCATCTGTTAATGTAAATGAAAGACAGAAGCATACAATAAAAAGATAACTGTATTAAATGGAATCAATCGCTTTTGTATTTAAACAATAGATTCAGAATGATTCTAAAGCAATATATTCAGAACATTATGAATCTGCAGTTCTTTTTTTATTTCTCCACAAACGAGCGCTAGCTTTTGATTTCAATTTTTCCTGTTGCAACACGTGCAATTGTTGCAGTATAATATACGGTTGTTTCAGATGTTTTCGCGAGTCAGAATTTACCAAGTTACCAAATAATCTTGTACTGATAATTGAATTCGTGTGAATACTCGGATTTCACTTGTTTCGCGGTTGTGGAAAATGCGAATGAATTATTTACCCGCGACAAGCGACACGTCACTTCGACGTACAAATGTACCCCGCTTCATGTTTTATTCACTACACCCGCTGCGCTCCGCATTACGCGTTATGAAGCGACTAGACGCTTAGGGGATTGACATTCGCACGCGGTTTCACAAGGTGGATTATGTTCGGAAGCACAATGACTAACCATGTCGCGCAATGGTTTGCCACATGGTATGAAAAATAGATAAACCTTGTCTATAATTTTGCTACGAGTCTTCGTACCGACATTTTGATCAAACGTTCGAACCGATGTTTGATGATATTTTGATATCTGGTTCTTCCAAGAGGATTAATTATCACTATTTTCAGAATTTTTTGATAAGATTGCTAGAGAGAAGAAGTTTTCATAGGTCGGTGTTCATAGTCTGTTCTTATACTGTTAAATCTTAAGTGCAGTCTTAAGATATTACATAAATAAATCACGAAATTGTAGCATTTTAAGACATTATTTAATATATCTTAAAATGAGAATGGATTACGAATACAAGCCTTAATTTTCTTCAAAGAGTTTTTAATATTAAAATCTAAATTGAAAATGTAGAAAAAAAATGTTTTTTACGTTTTTTAAGTATGATATATGAAGAAAAACTGTATAATACTAATAATAAGATTTAAACTTACAATTTCAGGGTTGCCACAAAACTGGAAATCAAGGAAATCAAGGAATTGTTAGGGAAATTAAAAATGGTCAGGGAAATCAAGGAAAAATCGTGTCAATCAAATAGTGTCAGTTACATTAATAGTAATTTACATTGCTATGTTAAATTGATTTCTCAACAAAATATTTAATGGTTTTCAAATCAGGATGGAAAATACCTATAAAAAATTTTTTAATATTGAAAATCAGGAAAAATTTTGTCTAGAAATCAGGAAAAATTATGGAATTTTAAAATGAGGAATTTGCAACAATGAATTAGATCATTAGTTTCACTGTAAATTATATAGTTACATCTCTAAACCTCTAATTTGAAGGATTGAGAATGGCAAGTTTTGCTTTTTTGCGCCCCTTAATTATGTGATTCAGATTGGGTCGCAAGAATTTACTTAAGTCCATACGTCACACAGTTCCTAAGGTGTCCCGCTGCACTATTTCCGTCGCTTTGGGTGCCATGGTAAAAAGACGCGTGCACATGTATTAATAGACTGACCGAGCACGACGCATCCACTAGTGACGTCGCGCGCACCATCGAAATTCAGCCAAAATCGACGCGCAAATTTGTCTTACACGATTTTCCTTACGACGGAAGACGGCAACACATGTTGCTGCGAGGTGAACACCGGGAAGGGAAACCATGCTGCTCGGGAAATGCGCACTTTCGTCTTGCAAGTAGTTGTTACGCGAGAGTCGCATTTTCGAGAAAATTTGCTGACCGCATATACGGATGGCAAGGCGAATGATGTCGCTCGGATAAAGCCATTAAGAGCGTTTTATCCGTGCGAGTTTCAAACAAATCGTTTTCAAAGAAAAATTACTAACGCTGTTGCTCATTTCTTGTTGCAGAATCACGAATATGGCGGGTACGGAGATGAGCCACGTCGAAAAAGGTGGGTTTGCATACATTGTTAATTCGCGTAAATAGAAAGTCGTATGTTTATTTTTTCGAAACTAATTGTGGACAATTGCACGTGCATCAAACGGATTCTGTTAATGAAGAAATAGGAAATTAAAAATTATAAAATTAGGGTAAATAATCTTTGACTTAATTTTCGTCATATGTATCCGCTTATATACAAAATTATGTTTAGAATAAAAATTATGGAATTATTAAAAAAATACTTCTATCGATTTGTTTGTGCATTGAAATTGATAGAACTTTAACAGTCAAACCGATGACCGGCAGCTATTTATCATTGCAAAAGATTTATCAATATGCAAAAACCAAAATTTTATACACCTTTTTACATAGAATGTAATCAATGGCTGCGTTCAGCAGAAAAATCAGCTTTGCAACTGTTGTAAAATTCTTTAATATGATTGGTCTTGCTCTTAGTTCTTCATTAGATCTAAATGTATAAACCAATCATATTCAAGAATTTTACAACAGTTGCAAAGCTGCTTTTTCTTCTGAACGCAGCCAATGACTCTAATTATTATTTTTAATTAATGTTTTTGATTAATAACTAATAGTGACGTTTATTACCGTCATCTTGAGTTTCTCGATATGTTATCACTGTGCATCATCATTTTGTAGACCCATTAACTTTTGCAACACTTTTAATTGGACAATAATGAGTTTCACTATTGATGGCGCCATTTGATCGTCTCGTAAGTCTCATAGGCCACTTAATATTGTATAAACAAGTTGAAATCAATCACATGCAATTCGCTCGTTCGATCGTTCTCAGCTGTTGTATAATTTTACACATCATACATTGCACAACTTTTAAAAATATCACGCACTTTATTTAAACTATTATTTTTTTACTTTATAATATATCTTTAATTATATCTTATATTACACGACTCTTTTTAAAATTATATTTGCTCTTTCCAATGAAAATGCAAATGCAGTCTTTCATCCAGAAATACGTTCTTATTTGTGCCCTATTATATCAATGACACGCCATTATGAGAACGCTCAAGCGTGGAATTGGATGGCTGATAAGCGCCAAGATGCGTTCTATACATCGCGACAGCGAAAATTAATTAAAACGCAGCCGGTTGTCACAAAGTTTGACCCTACTGCTGCTATCCTATAGTCCAAATCTAATAATAAGAAATTAAGTCGAGCATTAAGCATAATTCAATCCAGCAGAGGCAATCCGATAGCGAATGATATCTACTGCACGAACTTACGATAACTTCTGGGTAAAGTGAATTCGAACTGGCGAATCGTTGAACGGTCACAGATGCAGATATCAAATATTAGATGTTAGATAAGCAATAAGAACGGTATAGCAAAACGATATTAAATTTATTTTTATTCACGAGTTCTATATTTTCGTAAAATTTCAAAATCTATGATTCTCTTCATTTTTGCGAGAGAGAAAGAGAGAGAAATATATCTCTTCGTGTACTTCAATCTTCAAACTCCAGACTTCTCCAGACTTTTTTGTTGGAAGTATCACTGAGAAAGATGTTGGAGCATTATTGCAGACGTGTTTTCCATTTCGAGATGTTCTATGAATAACAAGCCGTATCGCAATCGCAAACATGAGAACTTGATACAAATAAGCTTCGAATAACGATGATCGTCACAAGTGGTAATTCAATTTGTATCGATCCTCGCAATTGGATATTCCATGCTTTTAGACGATGCAACGGCATTCTCGCCATTTCACTTGTGGAAAAATTACAGCGATTGATTTTTACGTTGGATGCAAGTCACGAAGAAGAGATGTATACACCAATATCAACTGTGAAAAATATATCGCGCGGTGTCCATCACCGGTCGGTTGCTTCACTATACAACACGTGAGCATGTCAAATCTCGGCTGGAGATTACTTCGTTTCGCTTTTCCCTCAACCGAGAATGCGAGATACCTATCTTCCTATTCTTGACGTCATAATCCGTTACACTGTATGATGCACGTGTGCAATCCACGTACACTCTATATATCAAAAATATTTTTTGAATTGTGAATTTTCTATAAAATACAATACTTTCATTTATATATGTGTATATGTTTGAATACATTTCGTACAATATCCTTCACAATTCAATGATAGAATTACGTTTATGCTACTAGCGGTATACAATAAATTAGTTCGCTAATATTGGAAAGGAAATTTGACGAAGTTCGACATTTTAATTTCATGGATATGACAGTGATGTAGATGCTATTGATATAATTTATACGTATAGATCTACAGAATTTGATTTCCTTTATTTTCAATTTGTGTAAAAACGAAGCCAGGATAATATTTCTAGTTTCAATGAGTGCAATCAATTCGATTTTGCGCGACGTCAGCAAGACGTCCGTGCTGCAGTCAACGAAGAATGAATTATTATTGGCGAACTAGTTTTTGCAAACTAGACGATAATTCAGGCCTCGTTTTCGAGCGTGCTTCAGTAATTGAATTTTCAAATAATTGGAACACCTTTAACGAGGACAAATGATAAATTCATGATTTTATTGGTCGTGCACTTATGCCGTAAGGCGAACTTCATTAAAGTTCTCTGTGCGTTCACTGGAATAATACATATCAATTAATGTTTCAGAGAAGACAATAATAAACCGAACCACGTCCTCCTCTTCACAATTATCAATCCAGTTTACCCCATCACTGTGGTAAGTCCTTCACTTCAATTTATTAACGCTAGTACGATCAAGTCTTTTTTTTTTTTTCGTTTCATGCGTTCATAATTTAAAAAATGCAAGTCACGTAATTCTTTTAACATATATCTTTCAAGCTGTCGTGTATAAAAAATAATATAATTCATAAATTATATTTTATTCGGAAATCAAATCTTTTAATATTTAAAATGTAGCACGAGAAAAAGCTGTAGCATTCATAATATATGTCCCAATACAGAACAATTGTTATACGTGTGCAGTGCATTTCTTGTTTGTTTTTTTCTGTATTAACTCGGTGCAGAAGAGTCGGGACGGGAAAGTGGCACAATTCTGCGACACGGACTATAACGGGAATTGAAAATATTGAAGCCAAAGCCACAGAGAACAAAAGTTGGCAGCACGTCAGCCTCGTAGATTTCACAGGCCGTCGCACTGCATTTTATTTCTGTTTTGCGCCAATAATAGATGAGCTTTGAGCTCTCCCGCCGTTTCTCTCCCTCACCCGCGCCGGCGGTCGGGTCGATGTCATTCGACATTGTTTGCGCTGCTTCTGTTCAAGCGCTCACATAGCTATCCGGTCACACAAAGCTCGTTTTCTTACGTCTCTCCCGCGATTGAACCACTAATTAAAGAGACGACTGAAGGCTTCTTGCTCGCGCGATAACCGAAAGTGCTAACAATACTGCGTTAGTACCGAAGTGTCTACATTGCAGTGCGAACACAATGGTGTTTTTGCTTTATGTTGCGAAACCCTCTTGATCCTATCATCTTGAATTTTGTCCTTATTGTTGATAACAAAAAGTACAATTGTTATCTTACTATAAAGATAAAAGTAAAGAGATTATATAATCTAATAATCTCTCTATTCACAGCTGTATAATAACGTTATTAATTGTACAGATTGCAGTGAGTAACAAAGCTAATGCTGAAAATTTCAAACTGTACAAGATACAAAGTATGTACCTCATTAATATTTATTATAGAGAAGACTGACATTGTTTGTGGTTGTGTAATGGGCAATTTATCTTTAATATGCAGTAAAATGAGCTAGAATTTTGTGATGTGTACAAGCACCCGTTAATTTCGAGCCTGCTGAAACGTGACTTTATATTCCATTAACGGCTCATCTTCTCAATTTAATTAAAAGCTCATATAGCTAGAGTTCCCTTGAAGGTTTAAACTCTCAAGCACTTTTACCTCTTTCTCCGTTTTCGTTTTCATTCTCTTCCTTTCTTTGTTTCCAATAGCGTAATTATTCGTCCAACATTTTACTTCGTCTTGACATTTACAAATGAATTGTCATATCTGCTATCCATTAAAATAAATTATCGGTGCATTTGCCTTCCCGTCTCACAAATTATTTTGTAATTTTCTCTTTTCGTGAGGGTTTCTGTATATTCAATCAGCAAATGCATTGATCGATATTTCATTTTGCTCGAAAACATACTGCCAATTCGATTTCCGGCTTTTTCATCCGCTAGACAAATATTTATCCAGGTAGAATGTTTTGCATAGCATATACGTGTGTTTTACTGGACAGGATCTGTGAGCATTAATTGGAAAACCGTTATTTTGATAAAACGTACTAAATTTAAGAAATTTTTACTTCGATGCGCAATCAGACTCCCTGAATGTGTATATCAACTTGACAGTTGCAGCTGGAAGTAGTCGATGTAAATCTGGATTATATACTGGTAGTGCCAATATATTTCCTCGACATATGGTTGGCGTTATAAGCGAGCTTTTATGAGGTGCAAGGCAAATTGAACTAAATATTATATTTATGGTGGAATTTCTTGAATAAGCTTTCGATACTAAAGTATATAATCGCCAAGCACACAATCTATATTTGTCATTGTGACATTTATTAATCCGTTATTGAATTATGTTATTCTATCGGCTTATCTAGCATAAGTTAATGATGGGTATAAAATTTAGAAATATCAAAGTTTTTTCAATTTTTATTTTTAATCCATAAAATTTATTTAATTTATAAAAATATTATATAAAAATTATACACATTAAAATATGAAACGATATAATTAATCAAGCGTAGATGAAATTTTTTAATATGACAAAAATGTTATCATTATTATTTGTTAAGTAAGTATCCTGTAAATGTGTAAATGTTTGTGAACTATTTGTAACGAGATCTCTTTATAACTAAGTTACACCTGTTGGTGTTATCTTGCTTCATCTAGATGTCGTTTGAGACCGTAATACGAAACCTAAGTGTATTTCATAACTTACATTAATCACAGAGATGTGACGTTAATTTAAGTTATCGCGATACAATATTATGGATGTGTTGCCATATGGTTGCCAATATTTTGCACCTGAAGTGATGGTGATGGCGTTGGGACGCATAAAACAGTGCACCTTGTGTCTACTTTATCACGATGCACGATGTATCACGAACAGATAAACGTCACATGCGGCTAACGATGTATTCCGTGAATCGCATCGTAACTAAGCGAGATAATTCTGAATAACACAGATTTTATTTTCAGATAGTCGTATTAAGTGAAATTAATTTTTTTATGACTTTATCCTTTAACAACAATTTGTCTGATCCATTTACACAATTAATATTGAAACTTTTTTAAAGTTTAATACTACAACATAAATATTTCAGTGTTCGATACACAAAGCCGACGTTCTTATTCTTGATATTGAGTTGAAACTTCTTAAGGAAATTGAAAGACATCATCTTTTTGTCACTTGAACATTTTTTGACAAAGAAAAGTACATCTATCTTAGGATATTATTCACAAACTGAAACTAGAACATGAAGTATTTTTTTATTCATAATAGCCATATATTCTCTAGATGTAACACGTGTACCAGACTATATCTAAATACGATACTGTATATGTGAATAGAACTTGAAAAATAACTCGATATTATATTATAACGCGATGGGCCGATATTTTAAGATGTCTCATCCAATCGCGTGGAAAAATCGAGGGTGACACTGACCTTACAAAATACAAAAAACTTTTGAGCAGGTTCGGGATGTGTTCGAATATAAATTCGAACGTTGTATTGGAGAGTCTTTAAATAGCTGCGCTGCTGCCAGTATATGCAAAGTGTATACAATTTGAATTGAAATCCAGAACAATGGTAATTGCAAATAAACGCTTGATTGGGATGTCTTGGATGATAAGTTCTGTTGAAGCGTATGAATTTAATGAGCATTTGACAGAAGTTTATTTGGACGTATTATAGGTATTGAATAATTATTTGGGGTTTTATCGATAGAAATTATTTGATCTATTAAAAATATTATACAAAAATATATTAATATATTTCTAAGTATATTATTTTTACTAAATATTTTAAATGACTTTCTCAGTTTAATAAATAACAATGTATGCAGATTAAGCGTCGTCCACAATGAGATTTTGAAGCGTAAAATTTAAGGTGTAAGTCTTAAGCCATAAAAAATCGATTATATATAATTATAGTTGATTATTTCTCTCATATTCAACTGTGACCAATTTCTTACGACTTAAGATATAAAGTTTAAGTTTTATGCTTTAAAATTTCATTGGAAACGCCGCTTAATAGGCATGTTTAAATACAAATTAGTTATGTCGTGAAAAAGTTTCACGAACGTTTGTAAAATAGTTCATAAAATTTTATTCTACTGATATTAAATTTTAACAAATAAATCGCAGTCTTTAAATTTATATCTAGCGCAACTGTATGCTTATTCCATGTTGTCTACGTTGAGTTGTGTATATAAATATATGTTTTGTATATTTTTGCGTTTAGCGACTTGTAACATAGAATGTAGAAATAAATTTTCACACGCTTTGACTTTGGCAATAACATACATGATGATGTGCGACAGTCTGCAGGATTTAGATTAATGAAGTAGTTATTTCAAGACTCAATTCCGACTCGGAATTTGTAACGTGATCTCGACCTATGTTTCTGTCTAACAACCTCGTAAAATTGATCGTAAATATAAAAAATTGTTTTGCAGCGTATTATATCTCTTTACCGAATTTATAATACAAACTAAAGGATAATATAGTAAAATAATGTAAATTAACAGAAAATTTCAGCAGTATATATATAAATCGAGTTCAATATTGATTCAAAGATGATAGTCATAATATTTACAGTATTATTTAATCGCAATACGAAACAATACCTTTTATTGTTTAAATTTAATATTATCGAACAAATTGAGATAAATTGTTCTGTATTGCGGTATAATATTTAATTACTCGGAAAATCACGGTGCAGTTTATATTAATTCGTATTTCATTGTTACCATAGCTTTGTTTATTTTCGGTGCTGAAAAGAAGTGAACGCGGTGAAGCGCGTACGTATCCCATAAAAAGTATTGAATGCTATGCTGGGGAACAATAAAATTGTCTAGTGACGAAGTGTGCTATAAAATCAGCGTTGCCCAAATCTTTCTCGACATGCAAAAAACATTTTTATAGTGAACCATTGAAGCTTTAAAAACCTATTCCGCTTTTGGAGAAAAAGCATCTCGTTAAAAAAGATAAATAAAACCAAATATTGTTATAAAATTTTAAAATAATTTAAAAAAAGAATAATTTTGTTAATCCTAATTTTTTTTATAAATAAAGAAACATTAAGAGGTTTATTGTATTGGAAATTTATACATTTTAAATATTATTAACTTGTAATTTGTTAAAAACAGGACATTATATAAAGTGAATATCTGTTTATACGAAGTTTTGATGCGAAATCGTATCTCATAATTCAGATTTAAAATATGTATCATGATAGTTTGAGATCAGGTTAACTTTAAGGTCGCGACACTAAAAATCTCCTGGGGTTCTTCTGTGGGTAGAAACTTTTCAGCATCCTGTTCTTGCTTTGAGGCAACTTTAGGTCATAGTTTTAGTCTAAATAAGTTTAGTCCGACAGTTCGGGGGAAATATTTCGTCGAGTTATCGTCATATATACGCGATGTTCGTGAGCTTAACGCGTAAATTTGCATCTTATCATCATAGTTGCTCCACGGTTTGCACTCGTGTCCGGATAAATTTCGGTAGGCAAACTTGGCAATGGCGGACATGTCCTCTCGAGATGGAAGCTTTCCTCCCTAGAAACGACACGTAGAATTATATTCCCACATGAGACGACGCGACGGTGCAAAGTTTCACACCGATTTTGGAGCGCAATACGCACATGAACGTCTAACGCATTTAATGTTTGCGACCTACTTTCCTCTCCGTCTCCGGAGAGAAAGCCTACATCGTCGTCTTCTTCCCTATGTATTTGCTACCAATTCAAAACTGACTCGCATCCGAAATTTCTTAGAAACGAATGCAGAAGCAAGTAGTCGCTAGAATTTTGATCGCATCTTTTTCCTTATCGTGTTAGGTATGCATGTCAAACTTCGTTTTCCTTCATTTAACGACGAATTAACTGAGTTTCCGGAGAATGTTCGTTACAGAGTATTGTCGGAGGAAGAATAGAAATTTGCGACAATGCTCGACAATTATTTACGTCTTGGCCAAATTGAGAGCTTTATTACTTTACATCACTTTATATTTTTTATTTTGAAAAAAGTAAAATTTATATGATAGATTAACAAATTAGGAAGAATTTTATTAACTAAAATAATGAATCAAGTTATTTATTGATTTATTTAAATAATTGAGTAACTATTTAGATTTTTATTAAAACAAATGATTATCTAATTATATTTTAATAAACGAAATGATTGTATCTTGCAAGAAAAATTGAAATTTAAATATATCGTTAAAAAATAATTATTGCCTTGGATATCACAAAATGATAGTTTATATAATAATCATCCTCTAGCGTTTCTATTTCTGTATCAAAGAAATAAGTCGTTTGAAATATCTATATACTTTTATAAAGAGTCGTTTTGTATTCGATTATACAAATTGTTAATTACGCGATCTAATAATTGTTTATTATATCAATAAAGTACGATATATTTGTTATTTTTTGATATTTGCGATCGTGCTTTGAGGAAAAATGATTCAGCTTAAAAAAACATATCCCTACTTGCTCGCTCGAGTATCGATAGGTGAATGCTCTCACGTCGACCTATGACTCTGCGCAACAGCGTTCTGTACGTCACAAAACAAGCGTCAAGGCCGCGCCATTCGACTTGTTGTCAATTCGAAGTATTTGATATTTTAAAAAAATAACTTTAACATCTTCACACTACAAATCAAGTTTCGATATAAACTGTCTCAGTTCCAACGTTTTCTATAGCTAAAATGTATCAGAAACTATGGTATTCTTCGAAAACTATGAAGTTTCCTGATCAAAATTAATTTTCAAATTTTGAGGTGCCACGGGAAGTTAGCATTGCAAATTTTCCAATGTTATTTTTTCAGTTAAAGTAGTTAAATCAACGAAACTATTTCTAAAATCTATAGAACACTGTTGCGGATGTGCAACGAAACTTACGTTAAAACTTACGGTGCAAAAAGATGAGTTGCCAACTTTACACTCGCCGTAGTGCATCTGTGAAGTTAGCACGACATCCTGTTATATAAAAAAAATAATTTAGTAGCACACACACACACAGTTCCAGGAGCACTTGTCATAGTTCTACAGTTACTACAAAAATAAAGAAAGTATCTCATCTTTTATACTAAAACAGTAACAATGAAAACATGTCGTGCTAACTTTGCAAATCTAGCAGGACACTTCCCTGTTTTAAAAAGTATAAGAAAAAGAATAATATTTTTACTTTTGGCTATAGTCCCGTTAGTACTGTTCTACTTATATTAATATATGTAATTTGAAAACAAAATTCCAACAATCAATTTTAATAGGTTTTAAATGTAGAAGATATTACGGTACTTGGAACAAATGTGTCGCGCTGATAATTTAACGCAATTCCAGTAATATTTCTCGTTAATTCTAGTTCAGTTCTATGCTCTACAGTCATTTTTAAACAGATTTCCGGCTGCTACTTTTTCAATTTTGGTTTTTAATTTTAGTATAACAAAATGCGATTCTTTTTAATTATGAAAAGTGCTACTTAAACCGTCATTATTTTTTTTATATTAATAGAATGTGCTAATTTTACAGATCCAGATAAATTTAGATTGTGATGTTAGCACGCCATTCTATTAATGTAAAAGAAATAATGACAGTTTTAGTTTAGCACTTTTCATAGTTTTACAGTTTCTTAGCAAAATAAAAAAAGTTCCGCATTTTTTACATTAAAGAATCAAAATTGAAAATGTGTTGTGCTAACTTTGCGACTCGATGTCTGTTTCATGATTTTGTTTCTGTCTTAATACTTTCACTGTCTGTTTATTTTGATCTCTAAAAGAAAGATCCTGCTCGCATTTTATTTGAATTGCGTCCACACATCCAGAAGCTCTATATACTAGCTGTTGAAAAATTTATATGAATGATAGATTGTTGAAGCAAGTCGAGGATCCGACTCGTTAATGCAACATTTTTCCGTTTGAATAGAGACACTGTTCCACGTTCATAAAGCGGGTTTATTCTCGATGTCATTATTTCAAGATGCTCATTCGTCTTATAGTCCTCGCACGATTAATCGTGATATTTTGAGCGGCGAATCTACCGTAGTGTAATGTCTCAAAATGTCTCGCAATGTCTTATAACATTACATTCTATCGAGAATAAATTTGCATACACGTTGACGTATAGACGTGTCACACTAATCCAACGCGGCTGATGTTTTTCTGAAAAGTATTCCTATGCAATGTGTTTATAAACGGATCCAGGAATGTCGCCGGTATACATAAGGAATGATTCATCTCGGAAATCCGTCGATCCATCTTTCGCGACGCCGCGAGAAAAAGTAGAACATTTTTTCTTTCTTATGACATGGCGATTTTCCATGTGATTAAATTTATAACGTTTGATGGAGATATTATGGTCTCCATTTATCTGTAATTACATGATTAAATAAAAAAAAACACGTTATTTTCTAATAAATCGTCTTGAAAATAAGTAAACACGTAGTTTTTAGACGGATTTAATTTGTGCATCTCTCGATATTTCATAGATAAAAGATATAAACATATCAGAATACGCAAATTATTATGTGCAAATTATTTATTAAATAATTGGCAATTATTGCTAACCTATTTGGATGTTTGTTAACCACGCTGCTAAAATGATGCAAATTTAGCGTTGTGCGATTTAAATAGAAATTTGATCGTGCGATCCAATTTCTAGGGGAGAGAGCAGGTAACATTATCGCTTGGTTTCGATAACTGTTAAACGGCGACCAAACGGCGCTCGCAAATGTGTATACGGTACTGCAGTTATGTTATCGAATCATTATCTATATTTAACCGCATGTTTTCATTTTGTTAATACATACACTGCATCGTGTGAAATTGGTAGGTTGAGTTATAATTCTGTGACTCAATTTTGACGAATTAATTTTTTATAAAGTTATTTTTATCGAATTATTGGGGAAACGTAAAAGTTGTTTCTGTGTCATCTATGAACATTCAAAAATTAATGTGATACCTTGTACATATATCTTGTTTTATCCTACAATGTATCATTAAAATAGAACATTGGCATTGTTTTAATTTTTTTATATAAAATTTTATAAAATTATTTTTTAGAGAGAAAAAGAATATAGATATATTTTTTGTTTATTCTATATATATATTAATATCTATATATATATAAGTATATATTTTAATTCTTTTTTCTTCTAACATTCTCTTTCTCATAATTTTATATCCAAGAAAAATATTTATATTTTCTTCTCATTAAGTTTAATACACTATTTATGTTGCATATTAGATGGTATATATTTTTTATACTAAATGAAAAAAACTATATTCTAGATTTAGTTTTAGAAAGTCGTACATATAGTCTCAGTTTAATTTGTAAATTCAATTAACGCCTTGAAAGGATGTGCGGATACTGTAGCAAGGGTTTCTCGACGTGTAGTAAATATAATACCGCAACCTGAACTTCTGTGCATGCGTTATAATCCAAGATATGAGTCATTCTAGTTGTGTCGCGGGATTGCTTAGGGGCATTGTATTGTATCTAAATGATATGAACAATAGTCATTTGCTCCTATTATTCTGCGAACACTCTAAATAGTGCTTATTTCAAATTTGGTTTAATATACACAAAATGTATAATTCTTTTTGACAGAGATAGTTTTACATTTTTCTTTGAAACATATTAATACAATTTAGCAAAATCCCTTTGAGAAAGGTCTTTCCCGAATAAATAATTTTCTCTTTTAAGAACTTTTTTTACTTACTCCGCTTCTAATTTGAATATTTTAATCACATTCTTTGTTCTCTCTACGTTCTTCTTTTCACCGCTTAATGGTTACCTGGCTTTTTCTGCTTTATCATGATAAAATTCTAATGCTTCGTAAGCGATATTACGATGTTTTTCACGATACTATTGACTCTTTGCTATATTTATTTTTTTTACACATGTCTCTCATGATAGCGTTAATGCACGCCATTAAAAAATAAATAAATAATGTTGTCAGTGAACATTTGAAAAATCGATGATGAATATCGAGTTGTAAAAGAAAGAACCAGAATATTTTAAAGGTACTCTCTCAATGTCGTATTTTCGGGTCAGTTTTCCAACAACAGTTTGAAAGTATTTGAGACGAGCAAAAAGAAAAACGTCACGAATGTTAGGCTCTAATGCTTTCACATTTCCTCGCTCTCTTGTCCGACTTATTTTTCTGCAAACAGCTTTTCGAGGTATTTTCAACATGAGTTGTATTTTAGTGTACGAGACGCCAATTTACAAAAATATAATAACTTATACCGTGTACTTTTTATATAAAAATTGTATTATATCCTCATAACAGTGCTACGTACGTTAGCAAGTATTTTTTCTAAATTAAACTATGTATTTTTCTAAAATATATGTAGTAATCTTTAAATAATTTAGAGTAAAATGATAATTCTGTAAATAATGTACGAAATAAATAAATACGTATATTACAGATGTTCAAGAAGAATTATACAGATATTATAAATATATTACAGAATATAATAAACTCGATATTAATGTAACATATATTATAATGTATATCATTGTACTGTATTGTATAAAGTCTGAAATATATTTTAGATAGCATAATATAAATTGTATTGCGTGACAGAAATTATTTCAAATGCAAAGATATTCATTCATTCGATAAATCATTGAGAGGACACTTGCTTCAGCGCGGATGCGAGCGAGAAAATCACTGCTTTTCGCATATATAGCGCATTCAAATGGACGGGTCTGACGGTCGTGCCGTAAATCAATCGCAGCCAGCAGAAATAATTCATCGGTTAATTCTGATCCAGCGAGCCTCGATCGAATTTCGTAGCTGATTGTTCTAATTGGTAGTGTCGAGCGTGTTGCTTCTCTGCACCGACTTTCGATTTACGCAATTCCATCAGGTTGGTGCATGTACAATTTCTAAAGTGGATAATTTGATGCATATACAAAACCTATTGTTAAAAAATTTATGCTTTTCACGCTTGTATCAATATTGCGAATATTGAAGATAAAAAATATGACATGTTTTTTGTTCTCTAAAATTTTTCTAATTAAATATATTATTATATTTCTATAATTCCATCATCTATTTAAACTTAATGTGAAAGACATCCATCTAGATGATAAAGAAGAAAAAGATGTTAAGTTTTGATTGTTTTTTGGTTAAAATGAAAAAATTCCGAGATGTGATCAATTACATGTCATATATTAAAAGCCTACTTAAGTGAAATCGAGTTTGTTTCTTATCACGGTAAACATGGAAGAAATCATAAATATCAAATAATGAATCTAAAAGTTAAATCGCAAATATCAAATGATAAATCTAAAAGTTGTTAAATAAGATATCAAGATATTCCGAGAATGAAACGATAAAAACTGCATTGTTAATACATATAGTTTATTAAACACATACACTGAAAAAAATTTCTAGTTGAAAATGGACGAATCAGAATTTCCTGGTTAAATTAATTAGAATTCTAGTTGAGATAGCCGGAATTCTAGTTTATATAATATTTCTAGGAAAATTTACTAGAATTCTTATTTTTACCAGAATAATTATATCAATCAGAATTCTAGTTATTTCGACTAGAATTCTAGTTGATTTAAGCAGAAAATTCTGATTCGTTCATTTTCCACCAGAATTACTGTTTAATCCAACCAGACCATTTTTTTCAGTGTATAATTTGATAAGCACGTTTGTTATTCAAAGCTAGAATTCAAAACCAAATGATTATTTTGTGCCCGATTCTTCGTCGTTCACCAATCGCTCGAAAAATTATACATATTTAAGTAACAATATATAGTCTTTCATATCAACTTTTTTATCATTAAATATGCTGTTAAATTTATTGACTTTTACATGTTTGAGATAATTTCTCTTTGGCCTTTAATATCGGCTAACGTCGAACAATTTTTCGTGCGGCTTCGGATACTTACCACGATACTGTTTAACAATGTACGTCAAAGTTTCGCCGCATTTCGGATAGGTAATCCATTGTTGGAGCAGGTAATCCATTGTTGACTTAGTCGAGTGGATTCGGATCTCTTTCTCTGGATCGATCACTCTTTTTCCCCGAAGAGAGAGAGAGAGAGAGAGAGAGAGAGAGGGAGGGGGGATAGAGAGGGGTGGCGTTCTCGTCGTTTTAACCACTCTCACGGAGTAGCCGCTATGGGGTGTGGTTCTGGTAGAGTAGGCGAAAGTGGTAGGCTGTGTTTGAATCCATCAAAGCTTGCTCTTTTTCCGACTCCAGTCAATAATCGATAAAGAAACTCAGCCCTTCTCCTCTTTTCTCCTTCTCTTACGCTCGGTGTTTTTCGTCGTCGTTGCCTGGAGAGGCGTCTATCTACCCAGCAGCCTTTCTTCTGCGCGTACATCCTGTAAGATTTGTCATAAATCCAGGAGTGCTACCACTCACTATCTCACTGCACCACTGCATGATATATCGCGATAACTTTTATTTACGACGCCAACGCCTCGTCTCTTCGCTCTGAGAAGAGAATTGCGAGCTCCACTGAAAAATCCTCGATACGCATCGCGGTGGTCGCCGGTGTTTTTCTGTCCTTAATTTACGACTATAAAACTTACGATATATTTTTAAAAGCTTCTTTTAATTACTCCAGTTGTTAACTTCTCGTTAAAACTGAAGATGCGCTTGATCACTCCAGATATCTGTACTACAAATTATACACCTACTAAAACTCTAATAAAAAATATTCAATATTCAATTTATATATTAAAAGTTATATAAAATATTTTAATTAAATTTTTGCAATATACTCTCGAAAAATGAATCAATGTATTATTACTGAAAAACAATAAATATTTGGTGATGATTACATCAGTTATAAATGTATAGCACTGAAGTCAGTAATAGTACACTGATTCACTTTTAGATAGTAAATATGTGAAATGAAATACGTGGAATTTTTTATGAAAAATATTTATCTTCCAATTTATTTATTGTGATTGCAGTTTATGTAATAACTGCCCTCTTTGTAGATTATGTGTGATATATATAGAGAGAGGAAGTTTCATAAGAGAAAAGTCACGATTACTTGAAATTATAATGCTAAAATCAGTTTTCAAAGAATCACTGACAAATGAATATACACGTCTTATAAGTTAGCGGAACAAAATGAGCGGAATCGATTCTAACTAACATTTTTATTTGTTGCTCATTTGTTGCTAAAAAGTTGCCAAAGAAAAAAATTTGTTGCTCTGTCGGTTTATTTTAAAAAAACGATGTTTCGCTAAAGGAAGATTTTGCAAGCAACAAATTGCTAAATTGCATATTTCGAGAGCAACTAATTCGGACGACATCCTAGGACCAATTTTAAGCGAGCAACAAATCTTTTACTAGTACTTTACTCTTGTTCCACCAGTACGCTTAGGTTTTACGTGGTTATTTATACTTATTTTGCAAGCAACAAATTGCTAAATTGCATATTTCGAGAGCAACTAATTCGGACGACATCCTAGGACCAATTTTAAGCGAGCAACAAATCTTTTACTAGTACTTTATTCTTGTTCCGCCAGCACGCTGACATTTTTCGTAATTATTTATATTTATTTTGCAAGCAACAAATTGCTAAATTGTTTATTTCGAGAGCAACTAATTCGGACGACATCCTAGGACCAATTTTAAGCCAGCAACAAATCTTTTACTGATACTTCACTCTTGTTCCGCCAGCACGCTGAGGTTTTACGTGGTTATTTATACTTATTTTGCAAGCAACAAATTGCTAAATTGTTTAT
>NW_017257632.1:1577495-1614530 GCF_001594055.1 Mycetomoellerius zeteki
CTCATTTTGTTCCGCTAACTTATAAGACGTTGAATATACCACACTGTTAAATCTATAGTGTCAAATTTAACCTAACATGAGTCACTGCTCCTACTAAATATATTATTATTTTTTACCAAAACGATAGTTAAATTTGACACTATATCGTGTCAATTTGACATTGTATAGTGTCAAATATAACCATTGTTTTAGTATAAAATAACGATATGATTGAGTAGGAGCAGTGGCGACTCACGTTAAGTTAAATTTGATAGTATAGATTTAACAGTGCAGCGCCAGCATGATTAAATATTATTCTTTTAAATGTTGCTTGGTAGAATGGTATTAAATTTCGTTGATTTGCACGTGTTGTAGTTTTTGTATATTTGATGGTGTTCCGATTTTGTCACAAAAAAATCAGCGCCGTAAATTTTTTCCCGGGAATGAACAATTGTAAAGTGTATCAAGAATTCCAACTATATGCACGGGGTTTTTTCCGGAATGGAATTGGTATACGTCAAAACTCAATTTTGAAAGATCGTGGTATAGAATTTAAAATTCTGACATACGTGAAATATTTTCAAACGTTTCAGGTGGTAGGGTATATTTTATGTTTTCTATAAAAAGAAAATATTTTGCAGAATCCGTAAGACGAAACCTCTGCTATTTAATGTAGAGTGAAAAAATTCGGTGGTTTTGCCGTAACATTATATTTGTCATTTTACTGTATTTTATACATTTTTACAAGGAATCAATTGATATGTATCAATGTGTGCCAAATTCATATTGGGCTAACTAAAAATCATTTTTTTTGCACGAAACCATTCAATTTCGAAAAATAGAATAAAGATATGTGAAATATTTTATTTCTCTCTCTCTCTCTCTCTCTCTCTCTATATATATATATATATATACTTCTATGTTTTCAGATTATTATTAAAATAACATAACTTGCAAATTTTTTTATATTTTATTATTTTTATATTTTCCATCTGCTATATATAATATTGCATGCAAATATTTACAATGTTTTGCAATGGTACAAACTTGCAGTAGGATCGTGAATTTCTCATGGTTCTCGACGACGAGCCCGTCTTTACGAAATATTGATTTTTGTCACATACTACCGCCGAGAGTCCAGTGAGACATAATGGCGGATTACCAAGTGCATGGCTGGACGATGGTTGGAATACCATCGGAAGATATATAACTGTTTGAAATTTAAGTGCCGTTGGTGTTGTGACAGGTCCAACCAGCCGGTGCTCATGTATCACGTGTCTTCGTGTCGCTGTGTCAGGTATATTATCGGGCAGATTACGGACTCTCGCGCGTATTTGTGTGTTTATTTGCATCACGCACACGTCGCTGAATTTGAAATAAATCGGTAGATTATCGCAATGCGGGCGCGAACTGTCAAAACCGTTTATTTGGAAGTCGATCGATGTAGCCTCAATCAGAAAATTATTTATCTGTAAAACGATCCTTAAATACATGACAAATCATTATCGATTGCGTCATTTATAGACACACGGTGCATTCTGGAAAAATTGTGTACGATGGAAAAGTCCAATGAAATATTTGTGAGAGGTAAAAGACAATATTTGCATACAATCCAGTAAAATAAATTGCGCGCGGGATTTTACGTTTATAAATTTTACTCTCTTTTCCAGTAAGTTCGAAAATAAATTGATCTGAAAAAGATGAAAAATCGACAAGTTTAATTACAATGCTAATTAATTTTATTGTAAAGCACATCGTTATCAACATCAACAAGCGATTGTTAATTAATGTTAACAAAATTCCTTTCTGTAGCTTTTTTCATATAGGTATCATCGCACGTTTCTAATTGCGTCATTAGCCGTCCGCTGACTGCGCATCGTAATTATTATTGCTTTCGATACGTTGTATTAATTTAGGTACGCGTTGCGCGTTCGTTAGTGGAACAATATTGTCAAGTAACAGTAATAAAGTGCCGTCGAGCGAGAGGTTTTTTCCGGCGATCATGCTTCTCGTGAACTTTCCAGCCTGTCATTACATGTTTGTCGCGTGGGCGGTTATTATTATCCGTCGATTATTATGCATATGCAGTACGTAGCCGCATTGCAGCGTATTGCAAGATCCGCGTGTGTTGCGTGGACACGCTGCATTGTGTCCGTAATTGCGTCACGCGCGCAATGTATCTCGCAAATTGTAAAATATGAGAAAGCACTGGCAATGTACGAAAAGGTCACAGTTATACTCCTCAAGTGGATTTCCGTAAAAAATGCATTTTACGTGGAAATTACTTGCGATGCCATTTTTATACGAGAGAGTTTATGAATATATATATATATATATTTCATAAGTATTTAAAGATATGCTTCTTACGTGAAGTTGATTTGAGATTTAAATTTTTAGAATGGAAAATTAATGACGGTGACAAATGTATTATACTTATTATTTTTAATGAAAATTTTTGACGAAAATTTTGTCTTTTACTGAAAATATATTTTATACGCAAATACAACTATACTGTATATCTCTTTTGCGAGAAAATATAAATCTTTTTTATGATATAATTATGTTATAAAAATGAGATACTAACGATGTATCGTAATAATAAATTAATTTTTTAACAAAGTACTAAAATAATTAATGAGAAAAATAATTAATGAGTAAAATATAACAATAATAAAACTAGAGTAAATTGATTTCAAGCTTTCGATTAAAAAAGAGAATAGCTGTAATGGATGGTGTCTCCATATTTATTGGCTACTGGCAGTTATGCGTCGGCAATGCTAACAGTTGGTTACTGCCGTGCCGATCTATATATAAAACACGCGAAAGTGCGTGAACGAACGTGGACGTGGTACTAAATACGCACGGGAGAGCACGTGGTTCCGCATTCTGTGTCGCGGGCGAAATAGTCCGCCACGTCTCATTCCGCGCTAAATCTCAATTAAAAACAGATCTGAATTTGTGACGTTGCAAATTCATATATCTAGGTAGACTAAATTAATCTTTACAGTTACATTCGTAATATTCGTCAAAATTCATTCTAACTTCCGCACCTTGTGTCTAAATTCTTGGCGATTAGCCTTATAACACCGCCAAAAATTCGAAAATCTTATTCGTTCCTATACCTGAGCTCGTTCTAATTCCTGTCTAGTGGAAGAGGAAATGAAAATTTATTAGGGGATAACGTATTCCAACATGTATATTAAAATTCCATTCCATATTAATCGAATTATTACTGTCTGATTATTTTATTCTTTAGCTATTTTATCAAATTTATAATTTAAAGAATTTTTAAACTAATTTAGTTTTTAAATTCTACTAAAAAAATATTAATCTTATTTAAAAGAATTTATTTAATATCTTCAAAATTTTATTATTTATATTATAATTACAATTTATTTAACTTGTAACGAGTTTTGGAGTTTGAATATACTCTCTAAAAGATTAATCACACACAGTCGTGCGCACAAATTTACTTATTCAGAATAGAAAAATAATGTATTTTCTCATAATTTTTCTGATTTTTTTGTGGTCACATTCGCGAAATTTTTTATTGATGGTGATGCATTATCCGATGTCCGGGACAGTGAGCGCGTTGTACATCAAGGGAATTTGTTTGTTATCGCTGGGAACGCAGAATATCAACTGTGCTTTGAATTTGGACGATTAATCACAACCGCCTGACTCTGCATACCTACACTACATACGCTACTTTTCGTGCAATATCGATCCGCGACAAATGCAGATTGATCACGTAGTGCGCGCCTTTTCGCTTTTAGACTTTTAAAGAATCGCGTGGACTAACATCGAATTTTCAGTATCGGATTAGACGTAATGTGAAACCGATTTTACCGTAATTAAAGGAGACCTACTGAAAGGATGCATAAGCATTGAATTTCAAATTTACACATTCCAGAGTTCAAAACTAATATATATATATAATTATTTTTTTATTAACTTTAGTTTATAATAACTCAAATTTTTATATAATAATTTTTATACAATAATAGTTTTTGTAATATTTATTAATTATTTATTTAATTCAATTTATCTCGTCATTCTTAAGTTCTAATATTTCTATAATAAGAAATAACAGAGAAAGAGAGGAAGAGAAAATATCATCATTTATGCTTGTAATTTCTGGAATTTTCCGTTAATTATGTTCGCAATAAATACAGCCATTCCTGCATCTCCCATCCCACGTTTCGCGTCGATGTATGCAAATCTAAGCAGCGGACTGTATTTTGAAATTGTGATAAACGAGCGGGATAGATTTTTGTGTACAAAAGCTAGGTCATATAATCCGTTATCTGTGTTTCTGCAGAAGAAAAACTTCGATACGGACACATTTTACTGTCATCTGAGGGGGAAAATGTGGCTTCGCGGGATAAAACAGCACTTTTTATACCAATAATTCTTCATTTCCATTTTTATTAATGATGTTTACCATACATCGTTATCGTAGATGTATAAAACGATTAAAGATTTATTTATGAAATTTATAGTAATTTATTTATGAAATTTAGTTAATATTATATAGTAAAATCTAAGCTGTTATTTGTATAGCTACATAAATATACATATATTGAATTTTTTCCTTGATTGTTTTGATATAGTATAAATTTCGAAGTTTTCTCCATTGTCAGTAGAGTTATGAACAGATGAAAGTATCCTTATTTCGGCTTCATGACGAAATAACACAAGCTAGTAATGTTCGTAAAGGTCAGGTTTATTAGACAGCTGATATACCGACTTGCGTTGGGAACAAGGGAAAACTTCTAACTATATGTTCCAAAACATGCCCTATCTTGTAGCAGGCATGTGTGAGTCGTGATCGTATCTGAATATTTTATATTCCCAGTGCGAATTACCGCCGTGATTTATAGTGTACTAAATAAATAGAAAGTATCTGCACTCAGCGTCTCACGAATTCTTTTTGCGATAGAACAAAAGAATTGCATAAAGAAATGTATAAAGAATTGCATAGATATATATAAATTGATGAATTGTTTCATGAATCTCTTTCTGAACTTTCCTGAATTGCGCGGTTAGATTTATATCTGTATAATAAGAACATATGCGCATTATTCAGATATTACGTTCTAAATGTATAACAGTAACGATAATTGGTTTAATCTTACAAATAGAAGTTTCCATAAGCGTTAAGGAAGTGTAAAAGAATTTTTTTTACACATAGGATGATTTTACTCGCAATACTGTTCAGTTTTAAGGCAATACACGCGGTGCGAAAAACCGCAAACCGGCTTCCTTCGTAGATATTTGAAGCGCAGTATTCTTCAAATTTCATCGTGCACGTATACTCTAGCAGTGAAATCATCTGAATGTTTCAAGAAGTTTGCCTGGCAAACGCTTTACGGATAAAAGCCACGGTGTTTGTGGCTCTATATTTTTCATTCAATGGGATTTCCATTTGGGTAAAGGTCAGAGATCACATATATACGAATAGCGGGTTTTTTTTCACCGATTAACAGCACTGGATTTTTGATATTTGTGCTCACGCTCGAAATATCCGATAATCGAATATCGGAAACTAATAAAGTATACCAAGAAATATTGCCGAGGAACGTGATTGAAATGTTTTACTTTGGGGTAGGTTCTGAAGCGAAGATAATTTTTATAACCGGAAATAAGAACTATCCATTTCTGAAATCGCCAGCAAAATCTTTAATATCGGATTGGAATCTTCTGATAGAGATCTGAACGTATAAATTTTTAGTCTTGGATGCAGTATCTCAATGAAACTGGAATAACTATTACCATAAACGGAATGAAAAACATTTGTATTACATTCTTTTGTATTTTTATTAAAAGGAAATCAAAAAATACACGGAAAGAACAATTTTGCTGAAATATTTAAAAATTTAAATAGATACAGATCTAAAAATAATTTTATTAAACTATCAAAATAATTATGTAGAAAGTTCGAACATGATAAGCAATGTTACACAAAATTTTGATATTCTAGCAATCAGCTTAAACGTTCTACATAAATATTTTGATAGTCCAATGAAAATATGTTCAGATCTGTATATATATCTATTGCTAAATTTTTTTTATACTTCAGCGCAAAATTGCTCCTTCCGTGTAGAAAGAGACAAAAAGGGAGAGAGAGAGAGAGAGAGAGAGAGAGAGAGAGAGTGTGTGTGTGTGTGTGTGTGTAAGCTGCATAAAATTTTAATGCAAAAACTACAAAATAAGAGAAAACACCTTGCCCAGGTGAAAGCATCAATATTCTCCGATATGCTCCGGGGAATTTTTGAATCGTGATAGATACTCCCCTTCTGAAACATATTACAGCGGAAGATAACGCGGTCTTCTATCATCACATCCACCCACCTGTTCGACATATCAATATTATGCAGATACGGCCGCGGGAGAGTGTTCATGCGCTTTCACCTATTCTTATTCGTAACTTCTTCCTTGATGCATTTTGTCGACAAACTGCATTCTCGCTCGCGCATAAATCTTCGACGAAATCCACGGTTTCCACAAGTTTTGTGTTGAGAACACCCGTTGTGTGTGTCGCGCACTATGACTTTATTACACCTCGCGCATCTTACTTAAAGTGTCTTTGCGCGAACATTTAGATATTATTCTACGCGCAACTCTAGAGGTGCAACTTTGCATCCGGAGCATCTCGCTCAAAGGACGCGTAAATGCGAAACATCGAGGCTTTGAGTTGGATGACGTCAGTCAGAGTTTAGTGATGCAGCTCTCATGGTTATGACACTTATGCGTGATATACATGCGGAATACGTGCACCGTAGTATGCACACCATTGTTACCTGTAACAGCATAACTCGGCGATATTTCACACGATTATAAATTAACGAGACAATACCGCAATGAAACAATTATATTAGTAATATATTAGCAAAAATGTGCTCGAGAAGACAAGGGCAAATAGAGAATTAGTAATATTTTATCACAATTGGCTATTATTTTGTTTTTTTTTTTTCATAATATGGAAAACTCGTAATATTTCATATTATAATGCCGTAATAAAACTGAAAGATTTCATTGTTATACAAAATACCGAGGTAAATATAGTCCGTAAATATTTCTACGACTTTGATAGAAAGCCGTATACACTCATTTTACTATTTGTGAAAACGCTCGACGTTGGCTGGTGGTATCATTTAATAAAACCGGGTTTAAGTGTGGCAAAGCACGCTCCTCGGAATATTCATAAAGCGTGCTAGTTGCGAGATTCGCGGAAAAATACAGATGTATAATTTGTGGACAAAATACAACGTGCACCGGAATATTTGAGCCGTCATTGCAATTCTATTAGTTCTTAGGAAAAATAAATTTATCTTTGTAATGGGTATAATAATTTAGCATATAGCTTTTCCAACTCGAATTATTGCGGAACTTCTTGTGTAGTTGAGATACATTCGCATTCAAATTAATAACACTATTCAATATCTAAATTCTCTCCAAAGTATCATGAAGTACATATTTCGAAAATTTTTTTCTCCTTAAACATGATGCCGTTGGCAGAATTTGCGTAACACTTCAGGATTTTCAGTAAATTAAAGTGAAATGGACCAAACTATCATAGCACTTTGAAAAGAAAAGTGACTTTTCGTCAAACAGTGTAATGAAGACTCAAAAATTCTCATATTATAAACAATATCTGAAAAATATATATTCCATGTCTCTGATATGAACATTTCTTCTAATGTCATTTATAAGGCAAAAATCTCTTTATTAATCTCTAAATTAACTCAAATATATCTCAATTGCGCAAAATTTCACGCAATAATTCAAATTATAAGAGCCATTATGTGTTCATATTTATGTGCACGTCCAGTCATGATTTAAGAGCTTAGAAACGACGCCTACACTGTAAGTTACAGCGTAATTAAGTTGCCGGGATGATACTTTCGCGCGTTCGTAATTTAATTCTCTACGCAACCTTATTTGAAGCATTCCGGAACGGGAAAAAATGCAAGGCCACGTATTCGTCGAATTATGTTCTTTTCATGAAATCCCTGGTTTTTCCGAATTTACATTGGAATATTCCGCGCATTGCCCATTTTTTGTGGAGTCACTTCTTGTGATTCAAACCGGAAGTATGAATGTTTTACGCGGTTCCGCCACCGAGTTTTATGGACAGCGCGTAATTAATTCACACGGCAAATAGAACAGGCGAACACACTGTGTATTTACCTGGGGTCTTTACGCGTAACAATAAAAGTTAAATTTACGAAATTTACAAAAGCGTTTATCACATGAATGAAAAATTGTGTAAAATAACTCTCCCTGTTTTGATTATGCGAAAACCCGTATTTACTGTCATTATGTGAATCTTGTATCAAAAAGCGTATCACGAGATAAAATTTTTTATCTTGATACACAGACAATTCAATGTGTATTTACATTTTGATTAGAGATAAAGCACTTAGTTAATTATGAGAAGCGATTATTCTCATGAAACTAAACATCATTAAAGCATAGATAAACGTTCTCTGCAATTATATATGCAATGAAATAGTTATATCAAGTCTTAATTTTATTAAATATCTATATTTTATTAAATATTTTAGTATCATATTAAGGTAATTCTACACGGTGACTAATACTGATCAATAATATTGAATCGTATTAAACATGAATAATATTGAATGAGTAATACTAACAGTATGCATCAATATCTAATATTTTTACAACTTTATGCGATCAGTATTATTGACAATATGTTATACTTTAGTTTTACGTACATTATTTTTTACACTGTGACATACTGTGACATGGATCCTATAATAAAGCGATACTGATAACGCTCGAAAATCAAAATCCAGATCTAGAAATAAATACAATTAATATCGACACCAAATATTAGAAAAATACTTAAGATCATAGCGCCCGTAATAAAAATAATTTATTAATTATATATTTTAATTGTTCCTACGCAATTGATTCCAATTTTTTATCGTGCCTCAATACAATCTATACACTCAAAATTAATCGCGCGAAATACTTGCTTCGACAAGCATAAAGTCAATACGTTTATTATCATTAATCTCAAGAGTTGACTGACCGCGCGAGTTGATAATTCTTTATTTTCTTAATGGTCGTGGAAAATAATCGTATTTTCCCGGACAATATGACGACACACGCAGCGATTCATTCTGTTTTCCTGCCAGCTCGAGTCTCGGTCTCGGCACGCAAATGACAGTGCGGCGGCCTTGTGTACCGAGCGCCGTTACGCTACCAAAACAAACATCAATACCGCGCGCCAGTCAGCTCGCTTCCTCGAAATACTTACCGTTATTGCGAAATAAACATACGCAAAATATTTCGTATCTTTTCACTTTCGGACTAATTGTCACAGTCTGCAATAATTGATATAACGCGGCTTCTCGTCTCTTGAAAAACGCCATTTCCGGCGATTTGCATATTGTTTCGCGTTATCGATCTCGGAATTACAGGCAAGTCGCATTTAACGGAATCCTAAAGCAAAGACCGAATTTCATTGATGTCGATAAAACAAACTTATTAATTTAAAACTAAAAATATTGATAATAATGATATCTTTCATTTAGTTTCTTAAAATGTAAAATTACATTATCGTTCTGTCTTATTTAAATGCGTATATTTGTTCTTATCCAATATATTGCAGCGTCATCTCTTGCAAGATCTTTTGCAAGAGAAAACTATTAGTACCTACATATAATACTGCTACAATATTGTTTATCTTTATCACTCTTTATCTCTGTTTGCATTTATGAAACATAATTAACAATTTTTTTTCTAGACTTTTAATCTTAATTCCAATTGCACGATAATTTGATGTTTTCCAGCAAGAATATCATAGTGATCATTTTATCTTCGTTTAACAATAAGAATGTAATATTGTGTTACACAGTATTATCTATCTACATCTCTGGAAAGCACCATTTTCTGTCTCTCCGATATTCTGAATCAATCGCGTGAGTATCATTGATATGTATGAGCTATGTTTACGAATTCGAGTTAGTGATCGCTTAGTAACTATGAAATACAATAATGGCGTTTCGTAAGCATTTGATATCTACGCGTTTCGAGGGGTAATGTGATGGCAAACTGAGCGGCTTTCGTTACACGAGTGACGCACGGTGGTTTTGTCGCGAAAACAAACCGCCGAACAAGGCCAACGTCCAATATATCATGAAATAAATATACCTACGCTAAATATTTTATTGTTTGCGCTTTAAATTAATTACGATAAATGATTTATTGCATAGCTTGTGCGTGCATTTTATTTCGTGATTATTTATTCGCTTAGGATAACGATTAATTCTGTTAAATGCGATTTATTTGATTCTTTTTTTAATGGCAATTTAAATGACTCATTAATTAATTTAAGAAAAATTAATGAATTTTTTATTTGAAAAGGAACATTTGTCTTCGTTTTGAGAGAGAAGATACTTTTTTATATAAATTAAGTTATTATTACTTCTAGATTTTTTTTATTTATTAGAACATTGAAATTGTATGATCAATAAATCGTAAACTTCAGATTAAAAAATCTGTTTTGTTGTAAAAAAATTTTATAATAAATGTCTTATAATCTTTTACTCTTTTTTTTCTTAATTTAAAAAGGTGGTTTTGCTAAAATATTTAAAAATTTAGCTAAATACGGATCTGAAAATAATTTTGTTGAACCACAATAATTATGAAGGACGCTTCAAGCTGATTGCTGAAATGTCAAATACATATTTTTGCAGCACTACTCATGCATGTTTTCTACACAATTATTTTGACAGTTCAATTATTTTCGGATCTGTATTTATTTAAATTTTTAAACACTTCAGTAAAATTCTTTCTGTATAAAAATTCACGTAATTTTATTGCTCTTGGGACGCGCGCGCGTAAAAGATTAGAAAGAAAATAATATAATAAAATAATCTCCACACAAGAGAATGCTTTTAAGCTTAAATTTTCTCTATTTGTCCATCTTAAAACAAAGAGAGGAAGAAATGGGACTGTTTGACGCAACATGTAATTCAATATTTTCGCGTCGAAACAGATGCTTGATTTACGATTTCGAGTCTTTCGATAGATACTGCCACTCTCTTTCGCCGTCTTCTCGCCCTCGAACTTGTAATAACCGAAAAGAGCATAATTGCAATTTCACACTTTATCATTAATGCGTCATTTCGTATTAGAACATTTCGTATTAGCAGATAGGAGTCTTATTTCCAACGACGACATTACAAGTCCATTACGAGCGTCGAAGAACCCCCTTAATCTTATCCGTAATTGCAGTTACATAGTCGACAACTTCCCCTAAATAGACACACACACATGGACAAAATGTGAAGGGTGCATCGATTCCCTTTCAGCCGCGACTTTTAACATCATCTATTTCAGAAAAATATATCAATATAATGAGACATGGTCGGAAATTCGATAAACCATCTCGAAGATAAGTATAGGTTCTTGTAAATTTTTAGAGAATTAATCTCTACGAGTTTCCAGTCACTTCGACTACAGTTTGAAGATAAGCGTTGTACAAATTTGATAGCCTTCAGATATCAGAGCTTTGAAAGACTTGAAAAAGCTTTGAAAAGTTTGAAGAATTCTCTTTCTCTCTTCTTTTCTCTCGAATATTTCTCTTTTCAGAATTTATAACAAAAATCTCTGGGAATATTTTAAGAATTTCGAAATTTTATGCGTTAAAATATAAGAGCAAAATTTATGCAAATGTTATGCAAGTTCACAACACAGATTAAATTTGCATTTAAAAGTAATGAGTAATATTTATCCTAACTATTTGAATTTTTATGAATTTAGAGTATTCCGTGCTACTGTTTATATTATAATAACATATCGCGTAATCTGGATTTACTTTATGGACAATTTCAGCATATGAAAAAAGTATTTAAACCTTGCATAATTTAACATTTCATTCGGTTTTTAAATCCTACTTAACCTAATTCGTAGAATAAAGCATTAAGACCCGCGGTAACCCTCTCGGTTTGTGGTATGCAATGCGCGCAGGCTTCATAAAGATAAATCACTATTTCGAGATGCGACAGCTGTGGTCATTTCGAGAAAAAAAAATTCATTTAACTTCTCTTAAAGGAATTTTATGTAAATTTTCAACTCTGAGGATTGCCTCCCTCGAGATTGGCGTATTAAAAGTTCATAACTTATGACATATAATTCTTCAAGACCTTTAAACTATTGTAACTCGTAATAATATTCTTCAAGTGACAGTATCGAGCAGACCAAGCGGGTTTACGATTACACGGGACAACATAGGTCGGATATCGAATATCGATGACGCTCGCACCGATCGATAGCTGACGCGGTGAAGTATAAGCTTTTTACAACAAAACGTCGAAGGATCAAGGAGGATGAAATCCGGATTTTCGGAAAGCTGTATGGAGAGAAATGGAGAGAGAGAGAGAAAGAGCATCTTGCATGCTCAACCGTCGCCGCCGTTACCATCGTTAAATCCACCGTCGTGGGTTGCAGTTTGCACTGTACAAAGTATTCGCCGCATTGTCCGCATTGAGAGAGTGCATGGCTTTATGGGTTTCGCGGAAGGGTCTGCTTTACGGCACGCGATTATGATCGGCCAGTTGCTACTTGTTGAACAACAATTTCGTTTGCCTAACACTTGTCGCGATAGATAACGGAACAGAGGTAACTTTGTGCAGCCGTTCGTTAACTATTTCGTACACTGTGCATCATTAACTATTCCACTGTAAGAAGGAAATTCCTGGCACACGTCCGGCTGTTCGGTGAAATAGTATTTTACACATCTTACGGGAAGAATGGTTGTTAGTATCTTGCGAGGGTTTTATGTTTAAGAATATTCATGTTTAAAATATAATCATGATGACATTGTCTGTCTGACATCTTTTAACTTGGTAGTAAAATTTACAGTAAAGACTGTAAATAAAATATAATTTATGAAACCTTCTCTTTTAAAATACTTAACGTGCACATTTCTAACAACACGGCCGGTTTTTATGACCGCGCATGACATACGCATGGTTGATTTATCGCTTTCGGAATGGCCGAAACGTTACACACATGGCACATATTTGTTGTTAGTTAATTACGAATTTTTAGCATCGTGAAATTAATGGAAACGCTATAGGCGAAGTAATTATCTGTAGTTACCGCTTGTTGGACAGCAAAGCGCCCGGCTTCCATGTAGTTACCACGATAACTTCTTGAATTTCTCAGGCCATTAGCTATCCCGTTAGCAGGCTATTAATTTGCGTGACACGCTGAATTAGGATCCAAGCGGGATCCAGTTTAGAAACTCGGATACAAAGTGGAGCCTAGTGAATCTATTCGCCCATCCCCGGGATGCACAATTGCGCCCGTCCGTGAAATCTTTGAATATTTTAAAAATCCCTTTTCATTTAAATCTTCCTAATTGGCTCGGGAATGGAAATCAACGATACACCAAATTCGCGGCGGCCGTATCTTGTGCTGACCTTAATGGGATTGCCTCAAACGGGAGTAACTCGGCAATACGAGGTCGACGGTTATCTTTGTACGACCTCCGCTCGCGATAAGGTGCACGTTAGATGCATCGACATCAGCTGTTCGACTTATATTGTTGCCTTCGAGAGATAATGGTGATCGCATACGATTTTTTCCCCTCACGTTTTTAAACTCGTATAAGATTATTTTTGCTGTAGCGATACTATTATTTTTTTTCCATTGAAAACTGTTTCCATTTATATACATTAAACGTGTATAATATGGCCTATATTTACCTTGTTATATTTCAATAGAAGGTCATACGGCCGACTTAGAATCGTGCTTCTCCGGTGAAAATAGAAAAAAATCGAGAACGGAATCTTTTTTTAACATTTCAAGCTTTCCCTTGCTTTAACATTATTTATTGGCTGAATAATAATATTATTATTGGATAGATATAAATATATCGCTGTAATGGAGATAAGAAATTATCGCATTTTTATTTAATTCTTTTTTCCTTTGAAAATTTCCACTCGCATTTTTGAGTTTGTGTCATCCTACAGATAGTTAATCGGATACGCCAAATGGTCTTTCTCAAAAACCATGTGCACACAACGGGTCTCTTAGAAGTGCACAAAATAACGTAATACCGGAGGAATGGTCTCCCGTGAGTCTCTCCAGGGAAATACAAAGCAGATCCTCCTTGTAGCACAGATCTACGTCACTCTGGAGAGCCTCGGCTCCTCGACTTTTTTCCTGACCCGTGTCACGTGCCGCTCGTTGGAAAGTTTTTCGTATTCTTTTCGCACTTGATACGACACGGAACAACCTTTTCGCGTATGCAGGCCAGTTGCTGGAAAATGTCTCCCTCGGAATGGCTTAATTACCAGATGGCTTTGGTCTTTATATCTGTGAAATATGATTATTAACAAATGCGGTTGATCTTTAACTCCTACAAAACCCTTCTAGGTACTTGGAATCTCTGAATTTCCTTTTGCTTTGCTAGTAATTAGCGCTTGAATATATTACCGGTGTTTAGTATCTAATGTTTATGATATTTTAGTTTTTCATGGAAAATAGTGATACTGAAATAACAGGTTTTCTCTTTCTCTTCAATAATATATACGTATGGTAAATGTAAATTATAAATAGGCATATATTGATGCATTATTAATTAGTCGAAATATTTTGCATGAAATATAATATTTCCGCATATTTGAAGCTTTGTAAACCATCTTTATATATTCAAAGCAGCTCAATTCATCGCTGACCAGAATTTCCCTTGCAAATGTTCTTCTGATAACGAAAAGATTTAATAATTTATTTCAATCTTTATTTAAATTCATTCCGCGATTTATATAATTTAGCCACATGATTTTATATCGAAATTTCTCGATTTTAGCCAATATCTTGTACTCCAGTTATTTCCTTCTTTAAATATTAGGTCGTTGGATATGAAATGTCAAATTTTGAAAGTTTGATCTTTGCAAAACGTCCTTACACGACAAACACTTTTTGATAATGAATCATTGCGCGTTTCACAAGCTTAAAAATTTTCAAGCTTGTTGAATTTCATCGAAACGGAAATTGAAAAGATGAACAAAATCTCGGGGGAAAATTTGAAGAGAGAGAGAGAGAGAATGAATAGTTACAGTTATTTTATTACTTAAACTTCGCGTAAGTAACTTTATGTGGGTTACCTAATTAACGTAACTAATGTAAGTACTTTAACGAAGAATTGAGCAGTTAAGATTTAATTATCACGTTATTTAATATTGAAACTTGGTAAATTGAGGAAAGACGACGCGCGATTAAGTTTCAAACGAGGAAATATTTCAATGCTTTTCGGCAGGCAATGCACCGTTCATCAAACATGCACAC
Source organism: Mycetomoellerius zeteki (assembly GCF_001594055.1). Classification (NCBI taxonomy): domain Eukaryota; kingdom Metazoa; phylum Arthropoda; class Insecta; order Hymenoptera; family Formicidae; genus Mycetomoellerius; species Mycetomoellerius zeteki. The sequence goes on from NW_017257632.1 coordinate 1,592,811, forward strand.
CAACGTGATCCTGCCTTTCCAATTTCCTGGAATTATTCGGGGATCGTAGACGTAAACTCAATGTTTCACGTACTCCATTGTAATGCCTTTAACACCGAAACAATGACCGCCGAAATGCAGCTCCGAATACAACTCCATCGAGAGAGCCTTCAGTGATTTCGCCGAAAGTAGTGAGTGCACGTTGACCTTAATCGTGTCTCTCTATGTGTGCGTGTGTATGTCTGTGAGTTAGGAAAGCGGATGATTATGGTCAGCAGCATTCCAGAGAATGCTGGGGTGGAGTTTTACCTTCTTACCTTTGAGGGAGCAACAGAAATCTCTGAAATTGAGCGCACACGCGCAGACATTGGGGATCGTTTTAAACGCTATATCTGCGTGCCTCGAATTTTCTTGCGCTTTTACTTGCTTTAGTTAAGATGATACGGCACGTACATAGTAAATTATTATGCGAAATGACGAATATTTCTCAAATAATGAATAAACATTAATTTTGGATATCTAATTATGTTAATTGATATAAAAAATTTATCACTACTGCAGAATAAAGTTAAAGATATTTTTTTAAATATGAGATGTATTTTTGTAACACTTGGCGACTTAGTATTATATAAGCAAATAATACCTTTAGTTTTATATTTTTATGCTCAAACATTCCGTATGATCGTCGTATGTTTTAATTAAAATGTCTTGCGTTCATAAATATATTTTATATCGTTCTTACTTCTAAATAATTCACTTTTTTATCCTTTTTGTCATCAGTTTTCTCAAAATAATAAACGCAACACTTTTAGATTTAAAATTTTATATAATAAATAATACATAGAAAGATTAAATATGTTACATAAAATTGTCAAATTTACTGCAAAATATATAAAGATTATGCAGGTCATAGTTTTCCCGTCGTGTGACATTTTATATTCGTAAAAAAAGCGAGAACGGGAAGAAAAGGGCGCGCGGTAGGTCAGTTATGACGCCAGATTTCAGTAAGGCCGAAAAAATGAGCTGGTGTCTCCCAAGTTTTCCGCCACTTCTCTCCACAGAGACTTCTCTCCACGTCTCGTGCGGCACTCATTTATCTTGTCCTCGTAACCGACACTCTCGTCTTTCTTCTCTCTCGAGTGCGAGACGCATTCCGTGGCTCGCGCTACAACAACCGCGTGCGGGAAAGTAATGCGTGCGAGACTGTATCCACGCGCTTTTCAGGATCGTTCTCACGAGACGATGTCCGTATCATCCGACACTCGATCCGACGAATTTCCCCCGAGAAATTGGCAGCAAAATTGAGACTTCTTTCGTCGACTATTGCCCGTCCGGGTTTCTGGCATTCGCGTTTCATACATGCTCATATCCCCGCGCTCTTCCCTACAGCTTACATCGGTGTTGTTCAATTAGTGTCTGACTGCACTGTCGAGCTGCACCGAGAGTTTCCCCAGTCCCGATCTCGCTAGATTCCCCGAGAAGATCCGCCGGAAATTAGATTTTCGACAACTTCAACTGCCCGAAAAATAAGATTACCTCGAGTACAACAAAATTTAATTTCGGCCTTTCAGATAGAAATAGGTAAACATTCTTGTTCTACAGCCGTACTATACCTATTGCGCCAAGAAATAATTCTAATTACATTTTGATGTACGTGAGTCATGATTGATAACGTAATCGAAAAATCGATACGTGCTGTACATGTTTATGGACGCTCCATTAACTTTTTACCAATTACTCATTGCTGATAAGCACTGCGCATTAAAATTTAACGATGCATCGATATAAGCATTAAGATACTGTTTTAGTAACGTAACGTTACAGTTACTTTATATTTTGTCTTCGATTAAACAATAAATGTTTAATTATGTGGAAACTTCGACCTTTCAATATTTTTTTATGCGAAATAAAGAACTCTTTATTGTTTCTTAATGAAACATCAATGCAATGTAAACGCATTGTTTGTATGATGATAAAATCAATAATTAAAACAAAATATTTTGGGAATTTTATTATTTTCGGCGAAAATAATGAAATTGCTGATAAACCATGTTACATAAGTCTAAGTACATATCATAATAGCTGATAGGTTTATTTATTGTCAATATTCGCGAGAGGAGTAATCATATAAATTATAACTTTAGAATTCACAGTTCAAATTTAGAGGATGTAGGTTACTACATGAAAGTTCACGAGTTGAGAACTTGGAGTTTAGAGATTAGGGAGAGTTTGTTAAGATTGAAATCACGAGTTGAGAGTCAAGTTTACCTATGTACATCGGAGTTTGGGAACATAACATTCGCAATAATTTAAGAGTTTTCAGTGGTCAGATTAGAGATCGTAACGATTGAATTTTTTGCAATAATACGGATAAATTTTTTTAAATATCTTAAAGGATATACTCATAACGATCTATGAATTACTACTTTTGTTTTTAGTATGCTTCAGCCAGTATCTATTATTTACGTATTGAAGATGGCTCAAAATTGAACCGAAACGTAATATTTTTAAATTTTTATTATCTTTTTAACATACTCTGGGTATAGCTTTCTTTTTCCAATTTTTTTTCTATTGCTTATAACTTTTTTGTTAATAAAGATACATATATGCTTAGTATCGTTATGTCCCTTAATATTTAGTTTTTCGATTGAAAAAAATTCTTTACAATATGTTCATTTTTATGAAAGTTATAAGCAATCGAATTGGATTTTGGATATGTCATACCCAAGTGTGTCGTTCTCGTAGTATGGCACCGAAGGGTTAAACTCGCTACATTTTATTAATTTTCCGCACTAACTTTTGCATCTGACTCCTATATATCCTTTTCTATGTTGCTATCTAAAGAATATGAATACACTCCCGGCTAATCCTCGCATCCGTAAGCTATAATAATAAAACTTTGATCATAAAACTCTTGTTGAATAAAAGGATGCGAATATACCTATATATAATGTACCGTATTTTTTATGTGCACTGAAAAAAGATTAAATTTTAATAAACTTTAATAACATATATTTATTTGATATAAAAACTGTTAATTTGATTTAACTATCATTTTTTATTGAGTAAATATTCTTACTGTAAGTAAATGTTTACTTAATACTATTCAAAGAAATATATTGTATATTAAGATTTAGTAAATTTTTTTTTCATTGTTTTCGTCGACCTTCAATTCGTCCGTCGTGTTTATAGTGTAAGTGCCAACGCTTATTAGACTCACGCGCGCATATGGTATATCGAATGCACCCCGACGAGGTGCGCTGGCATTGCACTCGGGGGAAATACCCCAGTTTTCAGATGCATCCCTGACGTGTTGTCTTTGTATCCGCTGATGCTCTCGTGTCGAGCAAATTGATGTCGTAATCGTGGGCGCTTTATGACTTTTTCACGCCCTTTTAATCTCGCAATGAGGTTGGAGCGGGATTAGGAGCAGAATGTGCTCTGCCCGTAAATTCGGCCTCCTTCATCTCCCAACGGCACCAAAAGATCCTTGCGCGGCAAATTTCTCGACGCGGAAGACCTTGGGTTTTTTTCGCATCGAAAATCCCTTGAACAACGTTCTCTTCGATTCCCTGAAGGATTTTCACGAAAACTGTCACTGGCATGCGGGTCTGAGAAATGTGGCTTTCCTCATGAAAATTTACCTGTGCAATTTTTCTGTCTTGCGTAGTTGTAATCTTGCAGCTTAAAATAAAAAAATATTCCGTATTCTGGAGACGTGGATGATACGTCGCGGTCCGTCCACTTTAATTTATCGCCGAGCTTTTAATAAATATATCGTTATTTATTTTTGTACCCGCGTTTGTCATTTTTCATCATGAAACTTGCGATCTTCAAAATTTACGGCTACTTCCAACCTCGCGCTTTACTTCGTCATCAACGACATTTATGATACATTAATGAATGCTCCGTTCCATCGTGCACATTTGTTTCATGTCCCATCTAATTAATACGCGACATCGCTGCGGCGTTTCTGTCTTTCGCGGTCGGTGGATCGGGCTTTGAGGTGGCTTTCGTTGTCGGTATAAAGCGAGCATTATGCCCGGAACCATCTGGCATCGAGAAGGCGAAAGAGCCGGCGTGGAATATTTATCAACAACCCGGAAAGAGCGACTCACGGAGAGGTATCTCCCCACCGGAGAAATGTCGCTATAAATCACCGGCTCGCTTTTCAAAGCCGATCATGTTTTATAAACGAAGGCGGATTAGTCGTATTAACACGTCCGGAGATACGCGGGAATGCCAATGAATTAAATAAGATGATATGGCCTGTTCTCCACCCCCGCGCGCGCGCCCTGATTGATGCCCTCCGAAGCAGATCTATTATTACTGCCTGACCTGTTCAAGAACGAGGATTAAACCCCTCAACTCTCCTACCGACAAATTGCACTGTCATCCAACCGGGAATGGGAACGCAGGACTCGTCTATAGACCCCCAGGCGAGTAATTCTTGCCTGCATTTTGTTGCCTCGTAAATGCAAGTTACGTTATCCCCTTTCACAATCGATCCTTATTATTTATTGGCTAATCTTGGAGAAGTTCTTGTAAAGCAATCTGTTTTATTATTTTTGTTATATTTTTAACGATCCACTATCATCAACACGGACACGAGGGTCGTTTTGCTTCTATCATCTACAAATCAGTTATCTCTATTCTCTCTTCATCAACTGGTTAACCAGTTTGCAAAGTTTATTATTTCCATCAAGATTTTTCTAAGATCTTTTTGTTCCGTAACACAATGCCTTCATTCGTATCTAACATTCAGGATATCTAATTCCGACGGTGCTAGAACGGTCCTCCTTCACGCCTGACGTTTTTCCGTCGCGGCAGATAAGCTTCGGTAAATCACGTTTGCACCGGTACGCAGCTCAATGCACCCCGTCCGGGCGAATGCATCTTCACAGGACAAAGGGATTACGTGCTTTCCTTATCACGATCTCGAGCGGGCAAGTGGGCACGTTCTATCACTCTCTCTCGCGCGCACGAGGCTCTGCTTTGTGCGTCGCGTCCGCGGAAGCATCCGTTCCTGAATTTATATCGCGGCCGACCCCCCGAAGGATTTCTCCTACCACGAGCACCGTATCTCGCACGGACACAAAAGGGGGTCGTCGACCCGGATGAAACTAAACTCCGGACAATTAGGTCTGTTTTTTTATTCCTGCACTGAAGAAAAATTTACTAAATCTTAATATTTCTTTGAATAGTAGGTACTAAATATTTACTTACTAAATGTTTACTAGTAAACATTTACTTATTAAAAAATGATAGTTTAAATCAAATTAATGATTTTTGTATCAAATAAGTTTATGTTTAGTAAATATTTATCTTAGAATTTTATATATATATATATATTCAAACAAATAATTATTAAAATTTATTTTTATTAGTAATTTATTTTTCAACTAGACTGCACCAGAACATTCTTTCTCGTTTTCAGCAAATATCTATTTCGCTTTAAATTCTAAAAGATACTCAGTTTAGCTCAGAAAACAGACCTTATAATGTTCGCCGTGTTCGGATGCGTGCTTCTCAAAAAACGTAGGTCGAGTGATCGCGTTGGGGACGATTTGCGCGCGCGAATTCTCGCTTCTATTCATAAGCCAATCTGAAATGCAACGGATCATACATATTACATGGTGCACGCAGGATGCAGCGGCGAGCGGCGCATAAAAATTTACCGGCCGTTCGCAGATACGACGACAATTTTACATAATCCAGTGTATCTCCCGTTTTTTTTATTAAGCTGCGAAACAATTTAATTATCGCGTCGACCGTTCGATCCCCCCTCCCCCCCGTTTCTACTGGTTCTTTTTCCCAACCTGACGAGTGTCACGAAGACTCGAGCCGACGGAAATCGAATTTCCGTTTCTATTTAGTGATCGTCGTACGATATTTCGTGCTCACGCCAAGAGTCAAGCTGCTTCTTTTTGGGATTGTATCACATGCAGAACGCGTACATGATACATTTCTGGAATTAGTTGGAGAATATAGAAAACTCATGTTCATACAAAGAATGAGCTTAACTCTTGTGTAACCATGACTAATAGAAAAATTTAAAAAATCAGACTGTTTGTCTTTTTTTTACGAATAATTCAGACAAAATTTCACAAAATCGGATACATTTGAATTTTACATAAATAAATAATTTAATATGATTGAATGCTCGAATAATTAAGCCCAAATATATAATTGAGTAATAACGAATTCGGTTAATATACACTAGTGCGCACTAGTGCTTAATTAAAACCATTGTACACCGATTTAATTGTGTAAAAGTAAAATACAAATATTTCAAATTATAAAATATCGTTTTTATTTAATAGCAATAAAATGTATTGTGGATTTTATAGTTTAATTTGTTTTTGTATTTATATTAAACACTTTACACCCATTTGTATGTTTTTTTATGACTTTAATATGCACCAGTACATCCAATCGAATTCGCTAGTTAACGATTCAAATATTGAAAGAGCAGACTGTTACGCTTATTATCATAGGTATTTAAGTATATCATAAAATATTCTACATATAATCGCTATGACGTGATCACGCACGCGAGACCTCGTAGCCGGAGATTGTACTCACTCGACGGGAGACTGACAATCTCGTTCGAACCTTATTCAGACATTTCAGACGTCCCAGGCTCCTCGATTCTCTGTGATCGTATGACTAATCGCGAGCACACGGAATAATACGTTGGCGCGTCTCGCGTATTTAGACTGCATTTGAGCAGCGCGACGAACCGCATTTTTCCCGAATAAACGGCGTGAATCACTAAATGCGATTCCACTAGTTGCGTGTTTTCGTCTAGTCGTATGAGAGATGTGCCGCGCAGAGAAGTCGCGGGGAAGTTACATTGGCAGCGAGCCACGTCGTGTCATCGCTCGTGCAACGCAAATTCGAGATTTCCTCGGCTGGCAGGTAAACACGCGCCCGCTGCTAAATGCTCTCAATTATCGACCATCTTGAAATAAAATGTGTTGCGACCCGTCCGCACCCCGGCGCGATACTTAACACCTTCTTTGACCGCGTCGCCGCCGGAGACTCCAACGATTATAGCTCATCTCTGGAGGACGCGCAACTTCGTCATAATATCCGGCACGATATATATGTTCCATTCACATTTCTCTTCGTAAAAGTTATTCATTTAGTTCACAGTACAAACAAAAATTAGCAAAGAAAAATTAATTTAGTCATAAGAAGTTTAAGTATTATATAATGACTTATTATAAATCACTATTTTAAGAATAATGTTTTATTAATATACGACAAAGTGCTAATCTTCAAGTACTTCTTGTTATTTATGTTATTCTCACGCTTAAGGATTAAGGATTAAATTAGAGAGTGCTAATTGCGTTGTAAATCAGTGCCAACCGAACATGTTGCAACTCTGTTTCTCTCTAATCTATGCTACACTCTGCTTCGTGTTACAATGTCTAGTTAGTCTAATTCCAAAGTGATTCGTTTCTCGTGTTTGACAAATTCGTAAATCGCTATGTAATTATTTTATATTAATCTTCATTTGCGTAAATCTTAATTCTATGTTGAAGATCAATAAGATTAGATGATTACATGAGAATAAACGATACAACGATATTTTATGCATAATGTCGTCTAATACATTTAATTATGTCAATATAAAATATTATAAAATCTAATCTATTTGAACTTTAAATTTATAAATTCCAATATATTTGATTTTCAATATTTAATCAATTTAATTAATTCAATCGCGATTTAGTAATTAAATATGAACTTAATCATAATTAGGCAAGTTACAGAAATATTACTGACTCTAAGCTTTAAATTCCGATTGTTCTGCATGAGACGCCTGTTGAAGCGAACTATAATGCTCCGAATGAAAAATAATATGGCAAAAAATCGACTTCTTTACCGAGAAAATTCGTTAGGATGCATTTGTTAGGATGTAATATTCGTGAATGGACTGAAATGTAGTTTTGCCATTTATCTCTTGTCGCTCCTTGACCTCTCGGTTCAACCTACGCCACGCGAACTTTTTGTTTGGATGCGTTGCGAGAATAGTGTGAGAACGGTTGAACTTATACCAAATACCTCGCATATGTTGTTGTTGCGCCAATGGAGGTGCCCTGGAGAACGCACCAAGTAAACTTCGTTTCGATTTGCTGCGCATGATATACGATGTGCATCGATCATGTGCTCGAAATAGGTTAGCGGAAATACGAGGTGCTTCAGAACTATCGCCGCTTCCCCTTAACGACAGGTTTCAGGAATGGACTGAAAAGAATGGCGATTGCTTTAATGTTGAGTTATTGATCGTTTTCAAAGCGACTAATTGAAGCGTTTTAGAATAAAGCGAGAGATCAAATAATTTTTACCTAAAATTGTTCAGAAACGTCGAGGCTGCAAAAAAGGAAGCTTTTGTAAAACGTTTGTAAAAGTTTGAATCTATTGTAAATTAATTAACTGTAATTAAATTTATCATAAATATAATTGCATTGAAAAACATTTTTGCGTCTAATATTAATTTTTCTTCATTTTGTAATAGAAATTTGACATAAAAAAATACATACTACATTGTCGGAATATTTTGTTTATATGATTTTTTTTAAAGATCGATAGTACATTGCCTATAATTTTTTTCCTCTTAATTGCTTAATTTAGAACTCGAGATGCGTTTAATTAAAGATTAACATCCTTATTTCTCGACTTTTAAGCTCCCTTTGGAGAAACCGAAGGACGATGCACACCATAGCCTAAATCAACATAGTGTGAAAATGTTCTCCTAAAATATCCCCGCACACATCTGTTAAAGTGCATTGCTCTTTTCTGTTGCAGGAAGTGTTGCACACGATCAGTGCGCCCAGCGGGCAGGTTCAGCGCATCGTAATCTTTAAGAAAAACGGCGTGCAAGCTATGGTTGAATATCCTTTTCAATACATATTTTACTATAGTAGTGCTTTTTATTAGATCTGTTCGCGTTGCTTATATTTTTTGCACTTATTATCTTTCTCTTCAACGCTCGAATACATATATCTCGTTTTTAGTGCAAAAATTTTGGGGAATTTAAAACAACGGGAACAAATCTATTGCTCGCCTACAGTTTCGTTGATTTGCGTTAACGATTCTCAGAAGACGCTATATGACTCTCAGCTATGTAAATTAACACTTTAAATTCAGTTGTATTCGCACAGTAAATTACCGTGAAGCGTACCGCTAATGTTCTGTTTGCCAAGCATAATACTATTTTACGACCGCAGATGTTACATGTTGTATATAAAGAGTTAACAAAGAGCCATTATTACTCCCTGATGTTTAGCTCGCTGGAAATTTTTAATTTTCAAAATTGATTAAACATCTCCGTCATCTTATATTTTACTGGAAATTCCATTAAAAATACAATTTAAAATTTATTGAGGAATTTGCCATTGTAATTTTGACAAGTAAATGTACAAAAAGTTTGAAATTTAAAAATGCATAAAATAATTCAAACAACGCCGCCGGGAAACAATTTATTTTACACAAATAAACCGTCGCATTTTCGCATGAATTTGATTTACATGGTAAACTTTAGGGCAGTAGCGCGCGTTGAACACGCGAGTCAAGGGTCACCTTCGGCGAACTCGAAGCCCGCGGGATCAACTCTCCATCTGACACGCTTTCTCAAGTCGGAAAAACTTTGTCAAGACATGCACTGCCGTTACGGCGTAATGAAGATTTATAACGGGGATGTGAACTGATGGAAAGGCTCGATTTTTTTCAACGTGAACTCTTTCATATACTCTGCATACGAATACGTTCAACAAGCTTTGAGCTTTACCTCGGGAGTAGCGTGCCGTATTTTCGGTGAATCTCCGCATAGTGGAGTGTATATTCCGGACTATTACGATCCAAATAATAGTCAAGCCGCGTCCCGCGTGACTATAAATTCGTTAGAACTTCACGTCATGTCGGATTTACACTGCACGACGGCCACTTTGTGGGAAAACAACATTGTAATGCCGCAGTGAATTCCGTGAGATTTCTGTATCGTCGGAACGCTACATTTTATCGCGTTTGCCGTAAAACTTGGTGAACGTTATAATTCATGTAATTTTGTTTGTATGGTAATTTTACGTTGCATCTTTATGATCTTTTTTATTTGTAATAGTATAAAAGAGATACGAAGGTTTAAATAAGGCGAAGTAATTTAATTGTTATTTCATGGAAAGAACGATTTTGCTGACGTATCTAAAAATTTAGGTCGTTATTGATCTGAAAATAATTTTGTTGGTTCATAATTGGAGAATAATTATATAGAGAATAATTATCTAAATCTGAATCAGTGGATATCAATCTCAACTATGCCACTGGATAATCAGTAAATTCGCAATAAGATTTAATTTAAAAAATCACTGAAACGTGGAATTCCTAATCTAATTTTATTTTAGTGTATAAATTTAACATATATGTTATTGGAATGTGCAAATATTGATATTTTAATTATATAATACTCAAACTCTCTTTCTTTTTCACTTGAATTTCACTGATTCAGATTTAAAGTACCAAACTTCACGTATAATTATTGCCGGACTATTTGGTACACTAACTAATTTTGAAATTTGTATACATATATTTTTTGTGCACGAATTACTATATATCCTTAACTGATCGTTCCGATCATTACGTTTGACTCGGTGGAATCGGCAACCAGAGCAAAGGAAACACTACATGGGGCAGACATATATTCTGGCTGCTGCACACTAAAAATAGACTTCGCAAAGGTGAGTACATCAGCAATTATCTTCCGTAATTGTCTTCTTTTAAAAGAAAATTTATGCGAATTTAGATATGCAAATGTTACGCAACGGTAAGGCGAATCGCATTCGCCGACCTTAAAAAGCAATGGAAAAAGTACCGTTTTAAAAATTCTGTCGTCCAGAGCATTTTACATAATGCCACTCGTGCTAATGTGGAAGTTCGGAAAATCTATTTGCATCATCCATTTTACGCGTCTCGTTATCAATTCTAATTAGCAATACCATGAATGCTGTTGCTTGTAATATAAATTTTATATAATATTTGCAGTTTATTAGTGATGTTTAATATAAGTACACCATTATATTGATAAAGTCGATTTAATTGCACTCACGATATATCTAATGAAAAATTCCATATAATTGCAAGAGATATAAATTATATTAAATTATACAAATTTAGAGCTATCGTATTTTTTTCGGCCATAAATTATGTTGCGAAAGGAAAAACCTAAACCTTTTCTTCCGGTATTAAATTTAAAATAAAATCTGATTATATAGAATTGCTAAAATAATATAGGACGTGACCCAAAAAGATTTAATTTGAAAGTTAATTATCAAGATGTTTCGATATTTCATTAAATATTAAAGAGCTGTTCTTGTTAATGGCTTTCCATCGAATTTCCGTTTAATAATAATACATTTCGAATATGTCAAAGGGGATATTAACAAGGAAATATTGATCACTCTGTACAAAATATTTTACGAGAAAATTCAATCTGTTTAAAAGAAAAAATTTTCTTATTTATACAGTTGCAACTTAATACAGAAGGTTTTTGCAAAATTTACCTACGATATCATATCCATCATACTAACCGAGCGAATCTTTTATGTGACAAGCGAAGCGTATATCTTTTGTGCATGATATTATAATGCTGATATAATAGCAGGACTTGTTTCTATAATTACGCAGCTCCTGTCCTGATTGAATCTAATTCAGCAGAAACTTACATAGTCGATTTAAGTAACTTATCGTAATCAATGCACCCGACGCTGTCGTAAATCTTGTAATTTAACGCTTGTAACGAATAAGCGCGACACAAGATGGATTAACCGGTTTTTATCTACCTACCTACCTACCGCGCGCATTAGCGTGACACGGCAAACAGCTGCACTCTTTCACGCCCCTGTCGTGACTTTCACGCGAGAAGAATTAAGCTTCGTTCATACACAATACTGCTATTGAACGAACAAATGTTTGTTGCTAAAGTACCGCAAAGAGAATTGTCTCGAGTAATTTTTCAAAGGTGTATATAAAAATTATACCGCCGACTTTGATCAATGTATCGCCTTTATTTTTTCGATTCGTAATCGAACTTTTTGTGAGAAAAGAGCGTATGCTGTTTAAAACAGCTCCTATTTTATTTTGCTCCCGTTAGTCGCCGTCAGAAATTATTGGTGTTAGCCCCAAAAAGAGTCATAATTTATTTTTGTTTTTATGATCGCGATGTCGGCTCGCGATAGAGACGTTGAAAGGAATATCCGGTACATTAGGCCGATGATTATAGGAGGGAAAAAGTGGCTCGTGCCACACAAAAGCATGTCTCTTTGACGAGAGCATGCATTATTCATTGTGCCTCAGAAAAACGTACGAGGAATGAGCAATCGAATATTAACGAAGCGTATAGTAGAATGAAATTATTCATTAATGAAGACGTGAGCCATGCGTCACCTTAGATTGCATCGGATATAATTGTTTTTCTACAAGTCTCAATAGTCCGGTGTAATTATTATGTGAAGATTGGTGCAAAAAATATTTTATCATTCATCGCATGATAATTATAGCCAAAAATTATTGAGATTTATAGAGGATGGGCCGATAAAATATTTGCTTCGACAGAAAGAAAAGAATTCGTTAGAAAATTATATAAGAATATTTACAAATTATTGTACATTCGCTTCCTGGCAAGAAGAATTCGATCAGTATAGAACCTATCTTTTTGCTTGGCAGAAATGTACCTTCGTGTCACTTTCTTCATCATCTTTTTACGATCAACTTCACGGCCTTTTTATTGCTAATTCCCTTTGGAATATCGGTCTAGGTTTTTCTTGCATAACGAAATCCAATCATAGAATAGCGAAAATAATGATAACGACAATGGTCGGCGATAACATTATTTTCTCGCTCGAACAGGTAACTCGAAATTACTTCAACTTACTATTATCCTTCCCGATCGCTTTCTTGCTACCGACCGTGCGGGTCATATTGGAAAATGTTAGATATTTATTGGCTAAGTCAACTGTATTTTTCGTTCAAATATTGTGCACAGCTGCTTCTTCTGCAACTGAGTACATACTTGAAATTGTGAAATACAAGTTAATCGACTGTTCGTTTTGATTTTTTTGTAACGAATCTTTATTTATTTTTAGAAATGTTAAACGTAATCACTTAATATACAATATAAAAACTTAACTGGCTACAATTAGATTTACAAAGCTTTTGCTGAAAAGAGAGTCACGATAAGTACATCACGAGACGTTAAAGATTAAAACAGCATTAATAATTAATAATAATAATTTTATTACATGCACTTAGAAATATAATTATTATACATTAAATCTGTAATATATAGAACTAAGATACTATGTTTTCTGACTAAAAGAAAAGAGAAATTTTAAGAGAACGATCTACATTTAATAAAGTCAGAGACAGCTTGTACAATCTGAATACAAAGTTTCAGTTTGTATTCAGAAGAGCATAGAAATGTCGGCAAAAATTTGGGATAGAAATATGCACATACCAGAGAAGCTCTAAAGATGCTCGCGCACACTAGAGCGAAAATAGAATCAAAGGCAGAACCTGAAGCTCAAAATTGGATTTCGAGGCGGGGCCTGTGACAGGAGTTTACTCACCCCTTATCTCCTTATTGCCAATAGAACAGCCTGCCAAATAGCGGTCGTGCTTGTTGAAAAGCGCGCGTCGGCTGTAATACTGTATCGCCACGCATGAGCCACATGAATCATTCGATGAATCTTACGCGCGTATATTTGCGCGCGAGGATAAAATATCGCAGACGTATTGGATACATCGGAGGAATATTTGATCAAGTCCCTGCATCCCATGCTGTAAATCCCTTCGGATACATCCTCCCTCGAGCGTCCCTTTCGATGCGTCCGCGTTCTCTATCACAAGTTCTTTTTTTCGTAAGAACAAACGTGGACGGAATGACAATGTCGTATCGATTACGACACGGTCTTGCAGAGATTGCTTAGCGCAGAAGCGGACTTCCGTACGGAGATCTTCCTTGTTTCTATAATATGTTCTCTTAAGTCTGCGAGTAACATTCGCTTTTAGACATATAAAAAGTAGCGCGTGTTCCATTGTGTACTCTTCCACAAATTCTTTTTCTTTTTTTTAAATAACTTGATAGCACAACTTTGTTACTCTTGTATAATCACAGAACATTATGTACCAACTTGTACTATGCACTTTTTCTCGCTTTTGAAATTTCTTTTTAATGTGAGCTGTTTTTAATTTTTCTTTCTTTTCGGAATTTGTTGCTCTCGCTTGAGGATGTTATTAGTGATCCCGAAACATTTGCGGAATTAGCACTTCCACATCCATTGTTCCATTGTTCCTAAGTTTTTCTTTCTCTTTTCTTCCTGAAATTTCTCCTCGAATTCGGTATTGCTAGCGCTGCAGCTCGCAATGTGTAAAACGTGCTTCCTTTTACTCAGTAATGCCTACGTTATCTTCATTTCTTGAGAGTGCAATATTCAAAGTTTCATTATTAAACTTTCGTTGGCTACGGATCGGCGAAGAAACGAGATTGTTTGTTGAAGTTGAAAAAGTCGATAAAGTCATTCATTATTTAGACGGTAAAAACCGGTTGCGACGTATAATCAATTCAACTGTCGTTTTTAGTCGGAGCGTGAAGTCAAATTACTTTAAATGTCATACCACTGTTATCGCGAGGTTTCTACGTCGACTTTACTTCCGGAACTTGAAACCAAATTAATTCCCCTTCGTCGCCATATCATAATTCTCGGAGTGACGATAAGACGTGCCTAGCAAAATCGCCACGGCGAATGATCCTCATTCGGCGAATATCATAAAGAAGATTGACAAAGTAAGCTCTCAATGTGCTTACCGCCCTCGAAAGCGCGCGAATTTATCGAACGGAAAGTATCGCCAGGAATTGTAAGTATTTACTCGCCGTTGGAGCGACATTAACGACTCTGGCGGTGCGAACACGCACGTCCAATGTGTTTTACAGCTCTCTAAAATCCAAAAAGGAGGAGTAGAAGAGGCGACAAGTGCAAAAAAGTCAACGAGAAGTGCCAAGCTCATATAGGATGTCTCGGGACGACTGCCAGCCCTTAATTCAAGATTTCTTAATCGAGCCGAAGTCAGCTTTACATTAACGATAATTTGATCGAATGCCAAAATGCTTTTTTTTGTTCGTAGCTTTTTATCTTTGACATTAACTATCTAAATGTTTAAAATTTAATTACATTTTTCAAATTTTCGTTAAAAATAAAAACGCGCCTGAAAGTATAAGGAAATTTTAATTTCAAAGTGTATTTTCCATGCATATCGTAGTGCTGTATGCGAGAGAGAATAATGTTCCTCTTGATTACATCACACGAATTCTATTTTTCACTTATTCGGTTTGCATGACGATGCGATTCCCGGTTCGCGCAAATGGAAGAATGCAAATTTCGCAATTACTCATGGGATATTATCCCGCGTCGGGTACTTCTTTCTGTATGAAGAAAATAACAGGGCATATCACGCCTCGTAGAAAACGACGTTACAAAGGCATAATGACACGCATAAAAAACAATTACCTGCACGATTGCTGCTTAAAAGTGGGCGGGATTTGAAAAAACGTAATTTTCGGCGCCTTTGTGAATCACAAATGGAATCACCGTTGTGGTTCCGTATTAAGGTATGCCGTTGCGATTCTGAAATTACATTTTCGTGAGTGGATGTGCCGCCGCATTCCATTCGCATCGCGAATTATCTCGCTATTCACCCGAGAGAATGCAACGCCATTCTGTTATTTCGCAGGAAAAAGTGTGATAATTAACGTTTATACTATTTAAATATTTACGTAAAAAGACTGTATCGGTTTATCGACTGTATCGCGATTAAGTTTTTATTAACGAAGGTAAAATCTATGTAATATTGCGTTACCTCACATTATTTTCAAAAATATCAACACTGGATCGATGTCGGAGCTGCATTATATTTCGAAGCTTGCGCAGAGAACCATTCATTTTCATTATTGTAATTACTTGTCATTACGTTCGCTACATACATACCATTGTAGCGACACGGCGCAACGTTTATGTCTTCTCGCCAGTCCCTCTATTCTTTTACGTTCGTGTAATGGACGACGGTCACTGCATTTTATCCCCGTCTCGTATGCGAATGCCACGCTCTTATTCCGGAGGCGAACATTATTGTTATTTCTGCCGTGTCATTTCGCGTGCGAATAACTACCTTAAATAACGATGTGAAATTGTGAAATTGCCGGATTACAAGTACTCTAATGGAACGAACCTATACGCGTCGCGCCTGTAATATTGCAATAACGTAATGCCACATTGTTACCTGTAACGTTGTGGTTGTTATTATATTCTACATTTAGCCGTCACGCCTTAACGTTTTATCATTTAATGCACTTTAACCCTTAGCCAATAGAAGCACTTAAACTCTCGTACGCAAAACAGCCTTTTTGTGTGCGGAAATTTTTTGCTCGCACAAAATATAAAGTTCCACATAAAATTGAATATATTGTGTAACAGGGGATTGTTTTTTCTGCTTAACGTAGTTTTACGCTTGATAAATCGCATATAGGAAAGGAAAAAAATTACGAGCATGAATAAAGATTTTATTCGATCATATTGCAGATTTCCAGTCATCAATCATTCAATTTAAGAATTTGAATTTCGTTACGCACAGTGAAGAAATAATCACGCGATTTTACATATCATGGAAATGACAGATTTGTTAGCCGGCGTACTGTTTCATATGTTAATGCAAAGTTATGAAATTATATAGAAAATGTCATTACGCAATATGACGTGATGCGTTTCCACGCGCTCTAAATTGGATGTTTTGCGTGGAAATTTGTAGGGTGCCGGTTATTAATATTACTAATTATAATTGATTCCGATAAATATTCTATAAATGATTGAATATGACTGTGATGTAATTATACAAATTAGCCTCCCGTATGTTTCCATTCGTATGTTAGGATTTTTCCAACGTGACTCGCCTACATGAAACGAAATGTTAATTATCCTTTTCTTTCGATGAAATTTTAAATTGCAAATTAATGTAGAACCGAGAATAAAAGAAAGATCCGTGATTTCTAAAGAGTCAACCTTTCGAGTCAGCGATTTCACACGGTCGACATTATGATCGGGACATTTAATGCCGCGTAAGTTCGTACTTCGTGAATATGCGGCGATTAATTCGGTCACAGGTTATCGATGTTAATTTCTGAAACCGGCATGTGCCAGTCCGTCGCCGGTTGGTGCGCGTTAGAAAATCTTACTTCTCGCTTTGAATTGCAAATCGCATGGACGCGAACGGTCCAATCGCTCCGGGTTCTCTCGCGGATACAAGGCGAAGTTTGGAAGTTTCCTCTATGAGGAAAAGTCTTCGGACTTGTTCGATTTTCCGCTTGCAGAATATGCGTCATCAATCATCGCCTATGTCGACAAGCAACAAATCTAAAAATCATTTTACCGCTTCGACAGTAGCGAATCACCATAGATAGATCAGACAGATCGGGTTAAAATTCAAAGCGCAAATATTTACTCTCTTTTTATCTTAAAAGATGCATTAATTGTTATAAAAATAACTAATATTTAATACTCTCGTCAAAATCTTTTAGATAATTTTGATATCGCAACTTGAGCGGCATCAATCAGTTTATTTTTGAAGGCTCTGAATAACTTAATTTATTACTGTCTTTCACAAACAGTATCTACTTTAAAAGAAATTTCAAGCTGTAAAGATTTAAATTTTTATGAAACATTACGGATATATATGGAGCATCTCGATAGATAAATTCACCGACTTTTCACTTACGCGAGAGGATTATTATGTTTGGTTCCATCGTTATAATTAGAAATTCTGTAATGTATATTTACTTTTGACAAATAATCCTTAACATTAATTATTTGTACTAAGCTCTCGTAGTTGAGTAATGCGAAGGGTCCTGCGTGTACAGAGAAATTCCATGAAATTATTCGGAACGGCGTAGAGAAGTGACTCTAAATTAAATTTCTGGATTAAGCAAATTTTATTATCTCGAATGCTGTGTGGAATTGAAGGACATTAAATGGTGCGCGCTTTATATGCAGATAATATAAAATTATGGTAATGATAATCAAGAGGCAAATTTTAATCATATGTGCATAAACGTCTGTAGTCTGTAATGATATATGTCAAGATTACGTTGAACAAAGTGACATATGATTATTAGAGAACTCCGCCGCGCGTTATGCTGCTTTATCGCAGCTTTTTTAGCACGTAAATACGTAAAGATAAAGCTTATAACAGCACTAATAGCAAACCGGATGGTGCATTACGTTTTATGATACATGATACAATCTGACATTTATACATTTTTATGTATTTATGTTGCTAAGAGCTAAGAACACATGTCCTACATATCCTATGTATACAGGATGTTTCAAAAATTAATTAAAGCCGAATTTTCATTAAAATGCAATTACAATAATTTTCGCATGATATATAATTAAAATTAATCAATAATGCACCACATAAAATTAATGCAATTTAGGCTTATAATTACGTTTACAGATTAGCTATTATTGATTTTCTTTACTCAAATTCTATTAATTTTTATTAGATAGTTAATTTTATATTTTTATTTTTTTTCTCTTGATACATATCGTAGTTATTAATTGATATTAACAAGCTGATTTTAATAATGAAAAAGTTTAACCGTCATATAAATTATTCAATCTTTTTTGAATTGAAAAATTAGACATTTGACATCCCATTTAGTCCATTTGAAAAGAGTCACGAACTCTAAATTTAAAATATAAAATTTTGTTTTGAAAAATAAATCTCATTTTGATTGGAAAATGAAAATTAATGTTATTATCTTCTTCGTCACATGTCGAAAGGAGTAAAACTATGTATGATTTTATTAAATAAAATAATATAATTAAATAGAATTTTTGAAAGAAATCGTGAAGTGTATATTAATTTACGTGAATTTTTCTTTGGTGATAACGAAGACATGAATTTTAATTTTTCAACGAATGTGGGATTTTATATGCTACAGTAGTCGTATTGAAAATGACTTAAAACATACATATGCAGTATTTATAGAACACAGAAGATATTTGGACCGTGAATCTCTGTTTTACAATACGTTGAATATTTTTCGTTGCGATAAATTGGGCTTGTATTTGCAGTGTATAGTACGCTATTGTGTGCAAGGTCGCCACCCTACCATTGGCGCGCCGAGACTCGTTCGTGACGTGTTATCGTTCGTGCGCCGAGACGCGAGCGCGAGACAGTTTCTTATCATTGCGAGGGGAAGAGCCGAGGCGTGTAGTGGCGCAAACAAGTTTCGCGTATCGTCGCATTGCTTCTCGAAACGTAATCGCGACAACTGGGAGATCCGAAACGCAACTCTTATGAACGAATAACGAATCATAAAGTCCACACTAATTAACTCATATACATATTTATAAAGCGTGTCGAGATAATCATTGCTGGAGCGAACTCGTTTATCCGAAGTAAAAATCGAAGAGATTAGAAGATTAAAGAGTTATACTTTATTATTTTATTATTTCCGGTTTACAATGATATCTACAATGTTACAAGAGCATCTCATCAAGTAGTTCTCTGAAAGAAACAAGAATATTTAAAAAAATTGAAGTTATATTTTAAAAGTGCATTACATTCACTAAAATGCATTTACTTAATATGTAGCATCCAATCACTATTATTATAGTTTATTATCATGCTTTCTATGAGATATGCTTTTTTCCAAAATTTTCACGAACGTAAAGATGACGTCGATTGATGGATTGGCCAATCTCGACGCAAATCCGATTACAAATATCTGCTTTGAAGCTTTGAAAAATAGGAATATTTACTTTGAAGCATTTATCTTGGTATATTCGAAAGATTTTTGGAGGTTTTTACCCAAAACTTGGACCGCAACGAAAATCTCGTGGGAAGCATGTTTCATGGAAAAGCTGTAATCAATAATAATTCTTATTGAATGCCACACTAAGTAAATGTATTTTAAGGCATAATATATTTTTAAATAACTTTAATTTTTTATACTCAATTTCTTTTAGAGAACTGCTAACGACGCTTTTGTACCATTGACTGTACAACTATTCTTTTATCGGTGGGTTTTGTATAGATATATAATGCGTTAGATATAGTATATTTCGACTGTAAATTGAGTAGCGCACTTTGCGGCCGTTACTAAATATGCGGTCGTTATCATTCGCATGGCGAAGGTCAAATGGGCAGGTAACTACGCGCGGCGGCTCTGTGTCCTCGTAGTACAATATTATTCGCAGTAAACGCGATCGCGACAAGTACCAGTAGACTCCGATCACAATCAATTTGTATAAGAAATCGACGATTACTCTTAAGTATGACGTGCCTTCCATTTCATGACACAAATCGACACAAGTATCGTTCTGCCTTTGTTATGGAATGCAAAGAAAGATAAAACAATATTCGTGTCACAAGTCTCTTGTGTCACTAAACGGAAGGCACCCACGATTGAGTCATTCGTATTCTGCACATTTTTTTCTTCGAAAAATTAAAAGCAAGTAATCTAAACATTTATATACAATTTTTTTAAATACATAATTTTACAAATATTTTCTAAAAATGTTAAAGTACGTATTTTATATAAATACGTATGAATTGCTTAATAATGTTTGTATATTTGTTAAAATGATGAAAATTAACTTGGGACGCGAATGACTCATCACATGTAGTACCTAAAGGACCGGAAAATCATCGTGTGTACTAAAGGTTAAAATTGATTACACTTATTAATCGTCGCTATTAATTACGATTTGGAAAAACGTATTTGTAGCGATGATCATTTATGAAGATAAATGTTTCTCACGATCTGTTCATTGGAAAGTAAAATTTGAAGAGACATTCATGGACGATAATGATTTCTTAATGACTTCCATTTGAATATATCGCGTTTAGAATTCTCTTTTAATCTGAATGCGACTTGCACGCTATTTTTGGAAGAGAATGGATTCGTACAACACGCGAATCGTCAAATCAGATAACTGAAAGCCATCTGATATCCGTTGCGTATTTTCTCGCGTTATTTTTTTTTTTTTTTCGTCGTAGCATAGCAAAATGCGCATCGCGTGTGATTAACGTCGGGAGTGCCGTGAAAAGTACCGTGCAATCGCCATGTCTTGGTGATTAGTGTACACGCGATCGTAATTAATGTTTCGCGAGTAAGTGTGAGTGCCACAATGGAGAAACGATGAAACTTTAGAGGAAAAAGAGATCCGGAGAAGCATCGGTCGACGGCGGAGCAGTGTGATAATTTATTACTTATTATATGTACCGCAACAGTTGTTTTTAAAAATATTATAATCATTCTATGACTGCTATATAATTTAAATACCTATATTTATATTTTATAGTTAGACGTAGCTTGCAATGTAGTTTGTAACTTTGCTGCTGCGCATCGTATCGGTGCACAGAGAGAAAAATGTTTGGTATTTGTAACTATAATTATATATTACTATAATTATGATTATTACTGCTATAATAATAATAACAGTAACTATATATATAGTTCCAGCAACAAATGTTATAATTGGCAACGTAAAATGACTATAATTATAATTGTTATAACCATAAAATAGTTGAAATTACCATAAAAATGGTTCAAGTGACTATAACTATAAAATTATAGTCACTTGAACCATTTTTATGGTAATTTCAACTATTTTATGGTTATAA